>NW_019104190.1:0-122862 GCF_001856785.1 Myzus persicae
ACCAAAAATAACAAGTAATCGAACTTCATGGCAACTTAATATAATAGTATACGGCCAAAACATTATTTTTTCATAATGAAATAATGTATTTCTTTATTTTTTTATTTTTATATGTGAAAAATACTATTTTTTAGTATTTTGAACATCGTAATAAAAAAAAATATAGTTAATTTAAATGTAAACAAACCGTTATTACAGGTAAGTGTAACAATTATGCTTTAAATTAAAACATACATAAATTTGTTTGGATCTAGCATAACAACTTACGAGGAACCTTCTATTAAAACTTCAAATCTTGGATACCTGTATGCATATTAAAGATTTGATGAATTTTTAACTACTTACATAATTATTAGCAAATTTTCTCGACTCTGACGACTTTTGTTAAAATTCTAACATAAGCTACATATAAAAAAAAAAATGAAATAATATGCATGTTCTGAGAATGTACAGTTTATAATGATGTTCTTGTTGTGAACATAGAAAAATTCTCTGGTAAACATTTGCTGGAATATTTAGGTTAGTCTAATTTAAATGCAATGACTTAGTTATACAAATAAATAAATTGTATAATTGTAATAAAAAGTATAATGTTTGTTTAATAAAATATAAAAACTCTAATGTAAACTGGTTATTAAGTGAACCGCGTAATTAAGTTTTTAATATTAGTTGTATACCTACTAAGTTATGTATAATATACTAGCTGAATTACCCGGCTTCGCCAGTGTGTATTTTTGTTTTTTTTTTCATATTTACAATAATATATCCCTATAATTTCTCTGAAGAATTCTTATCTACTAGATGAAGGACAAAAATGATAATTTAAAAATATCGGCGAAAATATGAGAAAAACCTCTATTCCAAATTTCAAGTTCGTACGTTGCGTGGTTTTTGAGTTACAGCGATCAGTGACTAAGTGGTACTTGGATTTTATATATATATTATTTGGGATAATCAACAATAAAATATTTTTTGAAATTTTACTGTATAAAGAATTTGGTGGTGTTATTAGTTCTATCTGTTGAATTACATTTGAGAATGTTAATAATGTTAAATATTGAACAATACATTTTAGTAGGTATAATAAAACTATCACTTTTTGTATTTTAGCTGGCAAAGGTTCTAGATCACTATTGATGGTCGGGCTGATAGTACTTTCACAGGCAGTTGATATTTGATCGAATTCCATGGTCTGTTTATTCATATTAAACAATGTTTTATTTAAAAAATATAGTATATAGAAACTTTAATTTATAATTTAACAAACTTCAATATCGGACTGTAGCATAGGATTAATGTTTTTAATGTTCACTGGAAGTGCATCTTTTTTTAGTTGCGATTTTTTCAAACATATCTAAGGAAACAGTATTATTTAAAAAATATATTAAACAGTATTATTATTTTAACTCAATTGTAAATATACCGCAGTGCTATTTTTTAAATATTGAATTTTTTTTATTTAATCTTCCTTCTACTTAAGTTGAACAACTTTACACAACTGTGTTAATAATATTTTAATGTAAATGAAAAATAATAAAAACATTTGATACCGTGTACTTATTTACTCCTTCGCCGCTTGACCAGGTGCTAATAATATCGGATTGATTAAAATGTGCAGCACAAACACGATCAATTTTTGTCAATTGCATACCTAATGATGCTTCCCACAACATTTTTTTAAATTCATCTTTAGGTACACTACAATATGGTTTTAAAATATTATGAGGTTCACCCACACAACAATTTTTTGGCATTTTATTAAATATACTCGAGAGTCGATGGGGGAGACCCCCAGACCCCCCGTGTTAGCTGAAAGTGGGTACCGATTTCGGAGACTGAGTAGTTGAAACTATAAAAGTCGCGTTTGTAGGTGGGCGAGAAAATGTCAGAGAATAGTACAATAGCGTGTGCGCGTGTGACGAGAAGTTGCTCAGGTCTCCGTGGCTATGATACATCTGCCCAGGCAGTCCCACGGGCTCCCTTATAAGTGGTGGCGGCTCCTTTGATTGTAGCGGCGCGTGCAGCTTGTGTGTGTGTGTGTTTTCGGTTATTGTTGCCGATTCTTAGAATAGCGACTCGTGTCTATGATTTCTAATCATGCACCTGTCCAGTTATTTATTACATAGATAGGGCAGATAGTACATATTCTATACTACATTGTTATAATATTAATGTTAATTATATACACGGAGTTTAAGGCCGTAATAGGTTAATATATTCAATATTACATTGTAATAATATTATATTATATATGCGGAGATGCCAAGGCCCGCAACAGTGATAAGGATTTGTGATAAGGCGAACTGGAGGTGTCGTTTCGAAGACGGGAACGTTTGAATGTCGAGTTGGAGGCTCTAGAAATTAGCGGTTAAACTGGCTCGATACATCCAGTCTTGTTTTGGAAACGTGAAACCAAAAGCTTGAGTCGGAGCACCGTATTTGTGTGTCTAGCAAGTCAGTCACGTCAAGGTGAAAATCGATTAAAATAAAATTCAGACATCTGAGTAAGCCATCGAACTGCGTCGCATAGCCATTGGTCTCTCGGTGTAACTCGCTCCGTCAGTAATGAAGGCCTCTGTGCTATTCGCTGAAGGTGAATACCGATATCAGGACTTGATAGTTTAAACGGTCCAGTCTTGTGATTTTATGAAAGTCAAAAATCGTAAATCTTAAAGATTTATTTCAATGTCCAGCAAGTCAGTCACGTCCATTGGAAATCGATTCACGTTTAACTTAGTCATCTAGGTCGGCAATCCGACTATGTCAGATAACGGACAATGTGGGACGCGGCATGTCAGGTTTGCGGACACAGTGGTGGGCAGCTATAAGTGAGAATTGTCTTGGCAAAAGCCTATTAAAGTACATAATACATTAGCCCGGTGGGATCAAACTCGCTTCCTGCGCTGGTTCTTAAAATTCAAATTCAAATCAACCCAGGATCAACATTGTAAAACCTTCTTGGCTGTCAAAATATGACAAAGAGACAACGCAAAAGTTGTCCCCTGCACGTCACCATTTATTCAATTTTATACTTTTGGAGGCGTACTTTAACTTAATTAATAATTATTAATTTTATCCACTGACATTTTTATTTTAATTAATACAAAACATAAATGTGTTTATGTGATTTTAATATTTCTGTCGTATGATATGATTTTTAACAAATTTTTTTTTAGTTTTTTTTTTTATACCTGTCAATGCAATTTTATTTGTATTGTCAAAAAGCGTGAAAATATAAAACAAGGTCCTGATATATTGTTACAATAGCAGTTGAATAATATTAAAAATAGATATATGAAATTTATTTTTATAAGCATTTAAAGTTCAAATTTTGACAAAGTTTATCAAAATCTCGAAAATAATCAATTATTGTAATTAAAAAATTATAAAATATAAATTATAAAACAAAGATTTTCATAAATAGTTCATACTGTAACCAAAAAATCTAAAATATATATGAACACAGTAATAACATTTTAAATTCAAATTTTTACAAAATTACATACCTACTAAAACCAATCATCTTCATTCCTGAATACATGATTCGCAGCATTATTACTTATTAGGTATTTCTCAGTATGTTTTTCTCTACTCTCTACTCTTAATATTCTATCACAGACGTTCTCAACCATTCCGAATGTAATTGGGACCAAAGATATCAACCCAATGTTTCATGTCCTTTTTAAGCATAACATTAATAATATAATTATAAGTACACGAATTTACGAAAAAATGTTTTAATATAAATAAACAAAACTAACAATAGGTATAAAGGTCAAAGACTCAAAAGCCAAATTTACATTTATGTGATAAGACACTAGTATGTACAATTAGTATATATCATAATATTATAATGCTTAAGTTAGTTTTTCCCCTTAAGATAAATATTTTAATATACACATATTATACAATTTAGGAATCGCGGTAAAAAAGTCCGTCGTAGATAAGTCCTAAGCTTAAAAAGTTCCAATGTATATTTACACTAATTGGAAGTTTGATTGTGCATCACACGGTATTTATCCTTTTACCTAATTATATGTTTCGGACTTTTTCACCGTTGCTTTTTATGCCTCAGAATTTTTAACCACGGACTTTTTATGCCTCAGACTTTTTGGTAGTATACCACTATATAGACGTCTTTAGAAAGTTATACAAATTTGTAAGGTAAAAATGTATTTATCAAAATCCAACAGTTATTTAGGTAACTATATTGTCTATAATTATACACCTATGGATATATTTTTAAATTTCTTATTTTATTTCATCATTGGGATAACTAGGGTAACCACATAAAGTATTGTTTTAGTATAAAATAAAAATTATTTTAAGTTGGGGATTGAAAAAATTAAAAACAAATTAAAAATGGAAATTAAAATATAGGTTCCGAAGCGACATTAACTTTGGTTTATTAATGACGCCTTACCCATTGACCTACATACCGTTTTCGGCTAAAATACGTTTCTGATAAAATATTTTTTTTTGTACAAAATACATATAAGTTAAAGAAGGGATAGGCCATAGCTACATTAATAAAATAGAGAAAAGTGTGCCGGAATGGGGAAGAGCGATAGACTGTTTTTTATCATTGCCTCTTAGGGCCAGTTGTACAGTCTGTGATTAAAGTTAATCACAGTTTAACCGGCCGAATTTGGCCGGTTAAATATCTGTTATCAGCTGATTAAGCATAATCGGAGTTTAATCACAGACTGTACAACTGGCCCTTATTCTGGCAGAAGTCTTATCATAAATTATATACAATAATTATACATATATCTATTTGTGTTAAGACCTCTATAACCTCAAAATATTTTCATGTTCGTTCCCGTATGATAAGCACAAAATATGGCCTAATCATTCTTTAATATCTATGTTCGATTGATACATTTTCGACAAAAATATTTTTCGGATAAAATACGGTTCTGATGAAATATTTTTCGGATAAAATATTTTTCTATTAAAATACGGTTCGAATAAAATATTTTTCTTTGTAAATATTTTCTTATAGTATATTTTTCGGATAAAATACGTTTCGTAAAAAATATTTTCTGTCTTTTTATTTTCGACGACAATATTTTTTGGCTAAAATACGGTTCGGACTTTTTATTTTTCGTATCAAATATGGTTCTGAACAAATACTCTTCTCAAAATATATTTTTCGGATAAAATATTTTTCGGCTAAAATACTGTTCTGACGTTTTATTTTCGGATATTATACGCTTGCCCATTTTCTTCTTCCATCTATTCTTGAATTTCTTTTTAAAAAAATGAATCAAAGACATGGTTATGGAAAAAAGAATATGAAAAAAAATTTTGAGTAACCTGGGACGTGGGGTATACGTCATGGCACATGGAGCAAAATAAACTATTGTATATAAATAATATTTTAATATTTACCATCTGGTCAAACTTTTTTTATTATGATTCTGTTATCATAGACAAACGCGATAAAAACATTTTTTCGGCATTTGATGAAATTTTGGCGGCAATGCGAGATAGTGAGATGAAGTATTAATTTTGTTGGTTTGATGTAGGTAGGTAATTTATTATTTTGAGCATTATAGGAGTAAGTAATGATACATATTAGTTAACAACAAGCCATGCGTTTCTTTCATTTATTTTCATTTTGTATAAATAAGTGGCTATGCGCCTCTGCGTCAATATCGATAAAATATTGATATTATAACAACTGAATATTCTACAATACTGTTTACTCGGGAAATCATATTGGGGTAAAATGGCGCAGTAATTAATTTCTTACCTATAGGCTATACTGCTATAGCTAAATAATATTTACTAGGTAGTTGATTTATTTTTAAGTTGATATTTTTCTGTTTCTTAAATTAGTTATATTTAAAAAGTGTACATTGATTTATTTTAATTGTTTTACAATCAAGTTTTTTTACTTAAAAATGAATTTTTAATTTTTATTGGTGATATTTTTCTGTTCCTTATTTGAAAAGTTGATATTGTTTTACTTTTATTCATTTTACAGTTATTTTATTTAGAAATATATAATTAAAGCATAACTGATTTTAAAATTATATTCTTCAATGTTCTTTTAATAAAATATATTTTTAAGAATTAATTTAGTTTGCGTCTTTTTATCCCGTACCTAATTGGAATCCCTGGCCATTTGTCAACACTTTTATTTATTTAGAATTTTAGATATTTGCTTTGGTAAAATCAACTTTTTACTGGAAAATTAAAAACTACGTTATTATAATATATAGGTAGGTATACCTAATAGGAAAACAACAAAACAATATTTCTAAAATGTATGTGCATTACATATTATGTACATTACAGCTGTTAAATGTTAGATGCACCATAATAATACCCCAGGTTACTCAACACTTTTCCGATGGTGATGTCTTATGTTTTTATAAATTATAACTCCTTGATCCATTAGCTGTGGTTTGGATATCATGATTAATGTATTGAAATGGCGAAAATACCATTAATATTGCCCTCAGTTCAAGCAAAAGTCTAATCATTTAAAAAATGTTTGTACTTTTATTTTGAGGGTGTTTACTTGTAACAAATTGAATATAAAGTTGGAGATTTCCAGATCATCAGATTTGATGGTCAAAAGAAAAAAAACTTGTTAGTAGGTACATTGAAAAATAATCGGCAAAAGATTGCTTAAGCATTAGTTACTGCCATAGTAGATATTACCTGCATAATATTGTAAAGGTATGGTTCAGCATTAAGTTTTTTTCAGCCCAAAACAAATATAATTTACCATGCCCTTAAGTCAAAAGTTAATTTTTGGGGTAAAAGGGTTTTTGCTACCGCGTTGGGCTAGCCCTGGTAAAGACTTAAGCATATTTTAAATTATTTTAGTGCCATCGCAAGATTAGCATATTTTATGGTAAGTAGCAATTGTGTAGGTACTCAGGAAAGGAAATATTTTCGAACCAATAGTCTTTTTTATGGCCTCGAAAAAGGGTAAAATACGATTGAGAACGGAATTTTTAGTAAGTACTAAGTAGGTTATACGATTGAGAACGCTTAATATTAAAACCTACATATTTTTCTGACGTCGCCAAACTCAATAATTTTCATGGGAAAATATTGAGCACGATATTAATAACCAACCAATCTAATTTAATCAAGTAAAATCAATTTCGAGATGCATAAAAAAGGTTTATTGATCGAGAAAAATGGCTTACGTCGTGAAATGGTCAACAATTTTTAAGTCGTGAAAAAGTCGAAAATGCATTTTTAGGGTTTATGAGAACAAAATAAGAACAAGGTAGGTCCACTTCTTCTAATTTTGTTGGGGGGGGAGGGGGATGGAGGGTTAACCCCTCACAATCCCACATTCCCACCTATATGGTTATATGATGGAAAGAAGTGTGGTGTTTGAAAATTATTGTTACAGAGCTGTACTTCAGTATTTTCACATGTCTGTTCTTAGCTACTCGTCAGTTAAGAGTTATAACAGCTAGTCTATGGTACCTACGTGATATTATTATAATTTATAAATATTGACACATGAATTGAATTGCTTGAATACAAATTAATACGTAGGTACATAATTAGTATTTACTTACCCCCTAAAGCTGGATTAAACTTTAAATTGTTTAAGCTGGTTTGATATTAAATAGAAAAATGACAATAATAATTAATATCTTATATTGCCATTGACACACCGCCACTGCACCTAAGCGAATACAGAAGTGGTTCTCAACTTTTTTTTGCTACCCCCCTCCATGAGGTATTAAAAAAAAATTCAGGGATACCTTACAGACTACAACTGTATGCATAATGCTAATATAGGTACCTACCTACTATACCCGTGTACCACAGTCGACAGTCATTATACATGAAGACAGCCAGAGAAGCCTCCAGTTAAGAACCACTCAGATTTAATTTTTTTCCTGCAATTTGTCAACATGTATTGTGACTTTTACTCTCTTAAGTTAAAACCATTAAATAGGTAATAAGGTATACCTTAAAAAGTAAAAATACACAATTATGGTATTACCTAAGTAAGTGATTTATTAGCTATCTCTTAATATACGGTCTACCGTAGTTTTATGTACTGCCTAATTATAAATATTGGTAAAGTCTACTTTTGGTCTTCT
Organism: Myzus persicae; assembly: GCF_001856785.1. Classification (NCBI taxonomy): domain Eukaryota; kingdom Metazoa; phylum Arthropoda; class Insecta; order Hemiptera; family Aphididae; genus Myzus; species Myzus persicae. The sequence continues at coordinate 8,091 of NW_019104190.1, forward strand.
AATGTTTTGTGTTCCGATGTAGATAAACAAAGAATTGAATGTCTCTGGAGGCCTCTCAGATTGAAATTATTAAGAAAATGTGTGCTGCGAATGAAGACTTATTCTATAGGTCCTAAGCCGAGCATTGGTGGCGAGGCTTGAATAAAAGTGGTAATATTTTTGATTCGTTCTTAAGATATATGAAATTATATTTTGTGGATAATCCATGAAAGCTTTTATTTACTCCTAAAATTCATAGATATTTGTTTTATAATTTATTTATTTTTTATTATTAAAATGAAATAAATTGTATTCTAATCCTGAAATTCACTTAAGTATTTAAATATCTATTATTTTTATAATGTGTAGGCAGGCTGCATACTATACTGTAATTTGTACTATAATAGACTATGCTCTTTGGTAGACCACATACTTGGGGAGATGGCCGATTTATTGTAATTGTAAGACAACCTGCTTGAATATAACAAATATACAATTCTGATACATATTAGTTAATAAAAACAAAGATAAATTCCTAATATAATAATTTATTTTAAAACACATTTCTTCAAATCTTCATTATTCATTTATTACACTTCAATATTCACATTTCAATAAACTAGTGTTCATAAAAGTAAACAAAATATAAAAAAAATAATAAGTTTTTGGGCTGACTACAACTTTTTTGTTCTGACCATTTAGGCCTTAGGGTAAAGGCGGGTTTCCACTACTTGCGTGTGCCATATACACAAAAAATGTTCAGCTATGCCCAACAACACGGTAACATGAATAATTGTGTGATAACCTAACCTAAACAACCCATCACAGCTAAGGATTTGTATGCACGTATGCGCTCACTTGTATAGTGGAAACCCGCCTTAACGCTTAAAAAATGTATTACTGTTACCATAGAAACCTTCCCACTCAAACTATATATATGATTCATAGATTTTCCTTGCATATGACAAATATCAAATAGCATGCTAGGTTTTATATTTTAAAATAAGTTTTCTTATTATAAAATAAATGTTCTCACAAAGTATTAACAGTTCTCAAATATATTTTTAATAGAAATTCTGTTTCAAGGAGGATTAAATAAAATAAATAAATATTGAAGAGATAATTTTGAAATGTAAAGTCTTGTTACAATTATAATCTAGATAATTCTTTTTCATTTTCAGTTTTTAAAATTACTTAAAAATATTATGACAATTACCAAAATATTAACTTTTATTATAATTTTTCATATATATACATGGAGGTAAGCAAAAATATAATTTATTCTAAAGTAGTCATTATAATTTATGATTTCAAAAAAAATGTATTTCAATTTTAAATAATATAAACTAAATAGAAAATACAGCATAATTACCTATTGGCTATTAGTGTTTATTTTTTAATAATCTAAGAACATTATTATTACATTGGTAAATTAGTTTTAATTTAATATTGCCTATTGGTAAAATAAATTTAAAAATAACATATTATTGCTTACATATTTATCTTTCAATGACAAAAATATACAAAACTATTCATTTTAAACATTTCAATAATATGATGAGAACTTGGAATATCAATTAAAAACTGTATGTTATAATCTTTAGCATTATCTTCTAACAACTTAAAATATAATATATAATCTATATTGTTGAAATAATACTTCCTTCCATAATCATATTTGTTGACAAGATGATAATTTTTAATTTTCATAAAATTTAATCACTATTTTTCTTCTTCTGATGTTTCATCTGAAAATAAACTTCAAAGTAAGATCAACCACAACAATAATGTACATACATAGACGTGCACACGGGTGTGGCTTATAAGGGTATAGCCACAATTGAGGTTTGGTATTTTTTTCAGTAGGTACCAGGTAGTAGGTACTTGTAAGAAAAGCCAATAACTCACTTTTTTGGAAAATAGAAATTTTTTATCAATTTGATCATACAATTTGTCATAACTGGTTTTATAGTTTTATGCCAATGTTTTGTGTCTATCTTATTATACTTTTTTTAAGGGGAGTTTTGAAGGGTGGTCAGAAAAAATAAAAGAAACACCTGAAACAGAAGGCTGTGCACGCCTATGTGTTATACTAGATACCCATAAAATAATGATTAACTAGGAATACATTAAGTACAAATTTAAATAACCATTTATAAAATATTAATATTTATGAGTTTTTTGAACATTACCTTCAGTAAAATGTATACGATTCGTTTTTATTGGCATATTACTTTTATTACCAAAGTTAAAGCGTATTTTTGATTGTTTGATTAAAATATTTGTCTCGGGTTGTTCAGGTTGACTAAAATTAGTTGAAAACCCAAGTCCCATCTTTTTATCTCTGACATCCATTGAAATCTAAACAAAAATGTAGTGAATATATTTATGTTATGGCATATAATGCATACAAATTTCAATGTATATTAACTATTCAAATGTGTTACCATAAAGACAAACTACTAATATTAACTTCCAAAGCTTGCCCTAAAAAATAGATAAACAATGAAGATATTTATACTCTGTATTTAATCTTGTTTAAAATAAAATGCAACACAATATCAAAATTATAAAATTAATATAAAATAACTTTTGGTATTATTTATTCTATTTAGGAGCATAATATAGTATGATAATTTAAATTCATATTGAAACAAATAACTATACAAATGGTAGATAATTTATTATTATGAATTTAATATTTGTTCTTAATTTAAAAACATATTTAACAATTAGTCAAAATTCTGAGGTAGCAAAAAACAATTATCCACAAAAAAATTGCTATTTAGTTTGTTTTTTTCTAATATAGTATTTCCTGAGTAGTAAAAGTACTTCTTGATTCCCCCTAGTGACATGTATGTAACTAATTATTTAGGTATTATATATTGAGATAAATAATACTGTAAGAAGTTCATTACTTTTAAGTAATCTTTACATTCCGAATTCATAGTTTAATCAATCAAATAAATAAGCAGGTCATTAGGACATATACATTTATAATATTATTATAACAAAGAAGTTAACTGAGAAACTACAAATGGATTAAGGGTCTTATGAATAAATGTTTGCTTAAGGAGTGAACAAAAGCATTTTATATATAACTAATTACAAATGTACTGAAACTGAATATTTTATATGAGAAACATTTCTGTAAGTCTAGACCATAAACCACATTCAAGAAAGGTTTAACATCTTAAATTGTGTTTACAACTTCTGGATGTACAATATTCATTAGCATTGTCTTTAATATGTATTAATAATAGAATATTATGTAGGTATTAGAAGTATGCAAATTTATACTTTTCAATAAACTACTCTATAATAGGTAAGTACGTAACCATAAAATATTAAAATCAGTCATTGTTAACATGTAATAATAATAACAATGCCCGATTTTTCAGGAAAGTACTAATGCCTTGTAATTAAAAACAATAATCAGTCAAAGAAATCAAAGTTGAAGGAACTTAAAATATTATTGAGATTGGTTAGGCATTATTAAGATCAACTAATAGATCCAAGGAAATTTTAATTTAAAATCAATTAAATTTTTTATATGAGATTTGTTTTCCTTTTCCATTAGTCACTACCTGTCGTTATGAGGGAGATGCGTTCTGCCGAACGAATGCCAGTCGCCGCCTAGTATATTTTCTATCGGAAAGTATACATTATTTAGTTTCATATTTATCTTTGCATTCACAAGTGGCGTATCCAAGGGAGATGATTAGGGATCATGACACTCCCATTCAGTCGTATCATATAACATTATTAAGTGAATTAAACTTCAAAGAAATATAAATTTAAATTTATAAATTAATATTATCATTATCTTTGATTGTAGCAGATGTAATATATAAATAAATGTGATAATTAAAATCAAAATTACAATTTGCATGTATATAGAGTAATTCGACAAATATACAAATTTCCTTTTTTCTTTGATGATGCAGTTATTTAAAATCTGATTTTTGGAATTTTTAAGTATGCTTAAAGATTATATTTACAAATTATTGAGACTTTTTTGAGATTAAAGAGTGTCAAATGAGAACAATCTTTACCTTTTCAGCTGTAAATATTATTCAGTAGATAATTTTTCTGGAAATTTTTACATACTGGAATACGTACATTCAATTGGTAAAAGCATGGATTCATTTATGTTAAAATGTATAATATATGATTTGAAAAATCATTATTGACAATAACAAAGGTGTAGATAGTGAAAAAATAACCTAATTAATAAGTGCATTTGAGAGTTACAACATTGATTACAAATAAACATCAATGTTAAAAACTGAAATTATTTAACATGGACTAAAAGATGCTAAAAGAGTTATTTATTTATCAAGTGAAAATTTATCATCCATAAAATATCATCATTGTCAGTAACATACATGATATTTAAATTAATGATGTTTAAATATGTGTATACACAATAAATTTTATTTTATTTTATAATACTTACAGGTTCTTTAATTCCAGAATTACTAGATCCCAACGACTTTCCTGGTGTCCAACCCATATTTTCTAATAATTTGAAACCTTTGTTTTTTGTAGGAATTGGTCTTAAATAGATAAAATAAATATTATTATTGATGTTTTACAAATATAAAATATTTAATTATTAATTGAAGAATGAAGAATTTTGGCTGAGTTTATGATTGAAATTAAATTTAATAGTTGAAAATGAGTTGTGAAATATATATATATATATTATGTCAGCTTAATGAATATATTTATTTTTCATATTAGATTTTTCTCATCAATAATTTCACAATTTCACTTATTAGAACCAAACATGATAAAACTTTGAATTTTCTAGAAATATTTATAATAAAATAGCCTAAGTAGAATTTATTCAATTAATTTTTTAATTAACTTTGAAAATTATAAAAACTCACTGTGTTACACAAGCTACTTCAGTTTTCTCATTTGCATTTTGAGATCCAACAGTTTTTCTTCTTTTATCAGCTCTATCTTTATATCCTTTTGGCAATACAGCGTCAGGTGGTTCACAGCCAAGTAATCCATATTTTTCTTTTAAACTTTTTAGTTCGTCATCAAATTTACGTTTTGGAGGTACAACATTTTTAACACCTTAAAACAATATTCAAATTGTTTTTAACATTCACTTTTATGGTACTTATTTATTTAATTTTAATTTAAAAAATGTTAAATAGATAAACTGTACTAACATATTTAATATAAATCTCAATTGTATATCGACTTTTAGTAGGTAAATAATAAATAAATATTTATGTGAGCCTAAAAAAATTGTATAGTCACTCCAAATTGCGTTTATGAATGCATTTAATATTAACAGATTAATTACCTACATTAATTTAGGTAATTTATTTAAATGATAATACAATAAATGTTTCATTTAAAGATATCAAGTAAATGTAGTTAAGATTCTCAAAATAAGCGAGCCGATTGGTAATATATTGGTAAAAAAATCAGTTTACTGGATATCAGAATAAAAGTATTTCAGACCCAACCATAGTAAAACCCCATATTTACTAAGTCTTTCCCATTTTAAAAAATACTGTAATTATTTGTTCTATAAAAACAATTAATTTGCAATTATCTAATATCAATATTATTCAATAATATAAAATTAAATACAATTTACTTACTTTCTTCTGGTGGAGGAGCTTGTATACCAGGTTCACACAAATTACAAGTTTCCATGCCATCATGAATATGACACAAAAATTTGGTGTCACCTACAGTTAGTTCACTGCCATGGACTAAATGGCGAGGTTCACTTGAAGATGAGTGCTTTGGAAGTTTTTTACCATCCAAAAATGTGCCATTTGTACTACCCTTGTCTTTAACAATATAATGACCTCTACCAACTTTGTTTACATTACCAATAAATGATATTTCTGCGTGTAACTAAAATAAAAATAAAAAATCTTTAATAACTATAAAAAATATTTTATTCTCAATAGCATTATTATTTATTTATAATGTGAAAAATAAATTATGATTATTAACCTTGCTAACATTATCGTCAGGTACTACTACATCTCTATTTGTCGAACGCCCTATTGTGCCACCAGGACATGTAATTAAAAATAGCTTACCAACCAATGAATTACATGCTTTGGATTCAGTTATTATAATACGAATACACGGAGGCCATCCAACAACTTCTATAATAATTCAAAACAGATATTTTAAATTAATACAAAGACTAAAAATATTTCCCAATATAAAAATACTATTCAATTTAGAACTAGGTAAAACTGTATTATTTACTTGATTTAATCAATTTAGTTTGTGTATCTGAAAGGTTAGCTTTAACTTCTTTGTATGATTTCCAATTGGAATTTTTGTCATCTCTCTTATTTTGACACAGGTATTGTTCAATTCGATCCCAAACTAGATTATCATACTGAATAATTTCTGATTCAATTGCAGTTACTTGATGCTTGATTGTGTACCAATTTCTTATTTGTGCATATTGTTTTGCTTTACTCTGCAAATTACGTAAGTTAATTGTTTTGCCAATTTTTCAAATGGCTTACCGGTAAGGTTTACCCCATCAGGTGTTAATTTGTGAACTATATTCTTAGGTGCTGGCAATAACTTTGTATATTGCAATAAATTCAAATAACGCTTGTCTAAAATCTGAAATTATAACAAGAAACACAACTTTTAAACAATTTCTAAATGTCTAACATAAAATATATAATTACTTCACAAGTAGAAGGTGGAGAAGGACAATCTTCAGGTTTGACTTCTTCCTTTTCATCTTTAATAGCCTCATTTTCCACACTTAATTCTTCTTTCACTTCTTGACATTCATTAGGTTTCTTTTCAATAGTTTGTTTGATAGTATCTTTAATTTCTTTTTCATTTGCTTCAGTATCTTCTTCGGTGTCTTCCTTAATAATTAAATTACCACTATCTTCAGAATTATCTGAATCACTAACCTCACTAATACTTTCAACTGTGTCTTGGGTATGTTTTTGTTTCTTTACATTGAGCTCATTTGAAGGTAATTGAGCTGTATCTGAATGCACCTGGGAATATAATCTATATTTTTGTGCTATTACATCAAAGTAATAATAACACCCTTGGTTTCCATCATAAAATAATCCATTATCCTGTAATTAATAACACTCATATAAGACTCAGATCTTGAAAAAACATTTTTTTAAATTTAATTTTAATGTTTTACAATTTATACAATTATTTGAATTACTAGGATTACTAATCCATCTGAATTAGATGCTCAATATGTACATGTATATCCAGCAATACATCTCACATCCATGAGTAAGTCACTGATATGTAATAAAAAAAATCTCGGTCTTGGGCACTTTCAATTTTCATATATAAATTTAAAATGCAAATAACTATTTATTAAATTTTTTCAAAGTTAAAGTTAAATAACTTAGTTATTTTTTTAACGAGATCCATTTTTTTTAAATGAACTTTTACTGAAAGAGTTAAATTATTTTCCATGATATACAATTACTAATCAGTTAATTCATTGTATGGTCATGTATGTTAAGTCAATTTTTTTTGTAATTTAAACCACCTATCACGCTATGTGAACTGTAACTGCTAAATTGTAGACTTTAAAATGCACTAATTACGGACTTCAATAGGAATCAAAATAATAGATATCAGTACTTCAACTTCATATAAAATGACAACTTATCTCTAAACAATAACACTACAAGTTTAAAACTTATATTGGTGGGGTTCTATCATTGGATAGCCTTTCTTCCCACTCTGTAATTTTTAATTAAATCTGTCTTACATGTTTTATTTTTATTGTATATTTATATGTTGTGTATTTATACTTATATACAATTTACTTGTTGTACTACACGGTAGATTCACTTGAGTTACATTTTTTTATTCAAATTTAACATTTTAACTTAATTCAGATTTTTAAATATAATTTTAACTAATTAATTATTTAAAAATTGTAATTACAAATTCACATTTTGATGTTGGATAAGGTTTAACCACATTAATCTTTAAGGTATATAAGGAACAAGTATATTATCAAGTGCAATGTGTTTGTCTAGGCCAGAGAATTGTTTCAAATAGAAAATGCATACTCATACATAGTAGCTATAATGCTATATGATCTTAAATAAAACTATTCTATGGTTGCATAATACTTGAACATATAATATTATAATATAACTAACGTTGGTGGTAAAATAAATTAAACTTACTAAATTATAATAATAACCAGTCACTTGATCATAATACATTCCAGTTGTTTCTTCTAATATAAACCGGCTTTCTCCCAAACTATACTGATTGACTTGTTTTGAATCTTTAGATTTTTCTTCGTCTTCACTACATTCTCCTTCTTCTTTAATAATTTCAGATTTTATTTTTCTTGGGTTATCAACTTCTAGATTTTCGGATTTTTCAACATTTTCCAACATTTCAATCTATAGTAGTAAGAATAATTAACTACTTTTCTACAATAGATATTAAATAATTAACAAATTAATGTATGGCAAGGATTTTTTTTACACATTAACCACCTAGTAAACAGCTACAGTATCTTTCTTTAAAAATATAATTTGAAGAAAAATTAGGATTATCAAAAATAATTATGGGGTTACATTTTAAATAATACAGGTATTTAAATAATAGGCATAATACTTATGAACACAAACCAGATTGGACGAATTTGGCCCACCGAGTTTTTTGTCCTTTACCAGCCCACTTACAAATTTTTTTTTAATGGTTCATTGCTATTTAAGGTACACTAATCTTTTCTAAACGATACCCTGTAAAAACACAACAAAGAGTTCCATACTACCGTGTTATTTTTATGAGTTAACAAAATTTTTTAAAGATAGTTAAAATTGAATAGCCCAAAATTTTGTTGCTGCCCACCGAGTTTTATGCAAATATTCTTTTAACTAGATAACATAAAATATATATTTTTTTTTTAAATGTAACCATAAAATCTCACAATACAAAACGTCAATATTTTGAATCAAAATAAATCTAGGGAATTTGTAGAACAATATTCATTTACATAAAAATCAAGGCCTTACTTATGAGATAAGATATAAAATTAGCCTGGAAAGTATAAACTGTTGAAAAACAATCATCAATTGGCCTCAAGTATAAAATATTCATAAAAAAGGGTTATGTTAAGTTCAGGTAAAAAAAAATGCTTTTTATGATGTCATAACAAGAAAAGAGTTCACCAAGTGAAGTCTACTAAGGTATGCCACAAAAATCAGAAGTGATAGTGTGGTGACTGTTACATCCTGTCAGTGATAAATTAAATGGTAGTATGAAGCAAAATTGTCAATCAATTAGTGCATATAAATGATTCACCAGATTAGAATTTCACTGAGACAAGTTATGGGAGTCAAAAGTACTTCTTATATTAGTTTGGCTGACATAGGGTAAAAATGTTTCCCTCGACATAAGCATTTATAAATAATACATCTCAAGTGTGAAGTGTTATTATAAATCACTAATATTTTCTTGCCATACATTAATATTAATATATTTCCTCCTCGACGTGTATAAACCCATATTATATTTATTTTATATAAGCTCTGTGAACTCAAATGTTTATGATAGAAACATTCGTTCTGTGTTTAATTCATTAACTTTCTTAAATGTTAACAGCAAATGAAAAATATGCTTACATTATCTGCAACACCATCAGCATTTTTATTTGGAAGATTTTTAACTTCTAGTTCGTCTTTTTTAATGGTTTTTGAACAATTGACTATTTCTGCCTTTTGGTCAAGTACTTCAGTTTTAATGTTTGATTTCTGTTTGGAAAAAATTACAGTTGAATAGTTATAATTAAGAATACTAAAGAGGTACTTCTATTTGGGATTGAGAAGTGTGTGACACACAACATTGATTCAGTATTTTACCTTGAAGTCGATTGAATTGCTATTCTTTATCTTAGCCAACAAATTCTGTTGCCGCTGTAGCATTCGCATGGCATTCTTTATATACTCGTACACTTCCGGATGTTTATGTTCAAGAAGATCCTTAAACGGAACTTCCACATCTTCCATCACGATTCGGGTGGTACCTATAATTGTGCCGGTATATGGGGGAGTAGATAATATTATAATGGACTCTCACGATTCACATATCAAACAGAAGCAATGGCAATCCCAGACAACATCGATGTGAATACTGAATGAATAGTGAAATGGTTTTACAAAACGTATTTTTAAAAAACGTGTAAGTATTTGATAAAACAAAAAAATGTATCGTTTTCACTGTTTACATTTTACAGTTTACTTTACAATATTATAATTAACGAACACGGGAGCGAATAAAAAATTGTTTCGAGCACAGACCAAACCAAGGAGGAAAAGTCCATTCTCTTTGATAATTTACATTTAACGTCCTTACGTACGTATTTTAATATACGAATTTATTATTCTGTGCCCTGTGGTGAGAAATCCGAAAACAGCTGACGTACAAACGTTTGGAACCCCTGTCTAAATTGTCCGATCCCGTTCAAAGGTATTTGATAAGAACATGATATTATATTTTCCAATTTCTATTATTTTGAATAATTATATTAAATAATTTGTCCTAGCGTTGTTCGATTATATTCGGAAATATGGTTGTAACTAACGACCACGAGTTGCCGACTTACGAAGAATTGACAGTGGAAGAAGTGCCCATCAGCTCGCCGGGCCTCCGTGCCGCTGCTCATCATATTGGTAATTTTTTTATTACTATTGAAACTATACTTAATATGTCTACCATATTATTATTAGGAGTGGATAATTGTATTTTGTGTGTTCACTGTATTTAGGAAAATATTGCTTGGAAGTAAATGATGAGTTTATGATGTGCAAGCAAGAAACTAAAGATCCACGTAAATGCTTGAACGAGGGCAAGGCAGTCACTAGCTGTGCACTTGAATTCTTTAGAAAGCTGAAAGGCAATTGTTTTGATGAATTTCAAATTTATAGTAACTGTATCGACAAATCTAGTAGTCGCATGGACTTTGAACCATGTCGTAAGACACAAGCGGTGTATGACAAGTGTGTGTTTGAAAAAATGGGCATAGAGCGACCAGAGCACGGATTCTTTTGTAAAGCTCGTGTCTACACTGGAAATCGTCCTAAACCTCCCGTTGAGGAACCACAAGTGTTTGGTGATTTGCCAGTTGGTCTTAAAGACTTTAAAGAAGAAGAACGGCCACCCGCAAAATATGGACAACGTAATTGGTTTATCAAGTAATTTACCTGTATGTTTATAATTTACAGTTTAATATTATTACTTATTAGTGTTTGTAAAAAAAAAAACAGTTATTATTATGAGATCAGAAATTGTATATTCATTTAATTTTCTCGCTGTAGACAATTGAAAGTATAAATATTTTATATAAAAAAAAAAAATAAAGTATTTATAACATGATTTAGCAATATATAAAATGGTATGAAATAACCTGTTCACAAATATTGGACAAAACATTTGAAGTTATATACAAGTTAAATACAAGTAAAAATAATTTTACACATGACAATGTTTACAATTATTTTCTATAATGGTGTATTTGAAATATCTAAAAAGTCACATGTTAATTCGACTGGTCTAACGGATCCAAAAAAGTCAGTGATTGGAACTTTTGCGAGGTCTCTGTGAAATAAGTCAATTCTTACTCCCACTGTTGAAATACAATCTTGTTTAGGACAAACACCCAGCTGGAAAATAAAATTAACAATAATTATTACTTATTACTATGTCATAAAAATGTCAAGTATTATTGAGAGTGGATATGATCAATTTAAAAAATATGTAGGTAGGTATTATCTATTTAAATTAATTTGTAAATAATAGTATAAATCATTTACTACAAATCTTAGAAGATTACCTACTATTATTTATCAGACTCACTAAACAATAAAAAAATGCCTTTCAGTTTATACACAAGTCATTTGGTACCAGCTTGAAATAATGATTTATAAGCAGTAGCACAACTAAAAACTGTTATAAATATGCTTTGTACAAAATAAAAACTTACAAAACTCTTCATGCTAATACGACTCTTCAGTTTAACATTCTCTAAAAATTTCAATGCATAAAATGTGTAACGATCAATTATGTATACTCCAATCGCTGGATCTACATGATGCTGAAATATAAAATATTTTATTTTTTAAAATTCTTTCCGTAAAAATAAAATATAATACAGATGCATATCATGCATAAATCTCTTACCGAAAGAGAGTCTTCACCCACTAAACTACTAGCCATTGCAAGGATGTTAGGTGAGTAAAATTTTTCATACATCGATGAAGCTTGACAAGTATCAATCATAAAGAATATTTCATGGTATCTGAGAATAAATAACACTTTTTATAAAGATATTGAATGACAATGGACACAGCCGATTTTTAATTACCTTCTTTTCTGCCACATTTGTTCAAGAGCATCGGCTAACTCTTGGCTAGTAACTTCTTCAGAATCTTGAAACTTTAAAAATCCATCACCGCCATGGCCAGTAAGGTATATTAAGATGTTGCTACCTTCATCAGTAAGCAACTGTTTTGAACGAGGTGTATCAGGAGGTAACCGACCCGTTAATAAACGTACAAAGTTTTCAACTGTTACCTAAATATTCAAAAGTTTGTAATAAAAACAAATTAATAAGAATAAAAGTGAAAAAAAAAATTTACCTCATAGCCTCTAAAATCGACTTCAACATCGTCTCCATAAACATTGAGCTGTTGATCAGCATTATTGAATACAGTGGCAGGACTGGGATTGCGAGGGTTACAGGCCATGTCATCAGCAACCATTAATATTATCTGACTAAACGCATATTATTAGAACCAAAATCAAATACAGTAGAACCTCGATTATCCGAACTAATTGGGACCGCACCTAGTTCGGATACGCAAAAGTTCGGATATTGGAAATTTAAAAAAAAAATTTAGAATTACGTATGTATTAACTATTTACTATTTTTATAATTAAATATTTATTATTGTTATTAATATTTTATTAGAATTACATACATAAATTACATTATCAAAAACATTATCATACATTATAAGAAATAGGTACATAACATTTATTTTATTTACATATGTATGTATTATATTTTTTAGATAAGCCTGTTGCGTTTTGGTTATCTACTAATGATTGACGCACGTAAAATACATAACCTGTACTAATAATAATCCAAAAAGGCAAAAACGATAGTTTTCCGATCCGACCGGCCGGATACGAATTTTCATGTTCGGATAACAGAACGTTCGGATACGCTAATTATAGTTCGGATAATAGAGGGTTCGTATAACGGAGGTTCGGATAATCGAGGTTCTACTGTAATATGAATTTGTCATGAACACATTTCATACCTGTCCGGTATACCAAGCCGTTTGACACTTCTGTAAATGGACAAAACGTTTGCTACATGCCTGTAATTGAACCAAAATCTTGATGTGTCGACCAGAACTGCCCAATTATTCGAATGATTACCCTATAAAAAAATTTGGGTGTGACACTTCATACGTGATCGTTGATCTATTTTTTTATTTAGCGTGCTTACCTGACATAAATGTATGTTCAAGAAATTCGCACAGAAGAGTAGCGATAACACAAAATATGATTTCATATTGACCATGCAATTTAAAAAACAACCGAATTACGAATAAACAATTTGTTTACTTCGGTGGTTTGTAAAATCCTTATTCCTTATTTTGCCATTTTGCATGTTAAAAGTTAATAATTTCTTTTGTTATCTACACCGGTTATCTGATAACAGTTGCTTGTTTACAAATTAATGATCGAAGGCAAAATTCATCGACCAATCATAAACATTTCTAAATCGATCGTCTTTAATCAGTAGTCTCCCGCGCATTCTTGAATATCGTCATATCATATTTCTTTTTTGTATTAGTTCATTTATTCATTGTTGTTTATTCGGTTGAGTTGTGTAGAAGAGTGCTACAAAAAAACATATCTTTTTTCAAACTCCATATAGTACATATAAAATAAGCATAATGTTATTTTTAAATTTATTTTTTGAATTTTCAGTTTACATTGTGGGATTAAACCACTGTCTGAAATGTATGTACAAAATGTTTACCCAGTCTGCATTTTAGCTATTGGTTTTGGTTTGTTTTGTTTGTGTCAAGGTGGTATATATATAAATATTTACAGGCGCGGACTGGTAAAAAGGGCGCGGGATGCTACATAATTTAAAGGGCAAATAAAACAAATTTTAAATAATAGGTTATTTATAAAATATTTAAACATTTTCTTTTGTTTTAATAAAATATTGTAAATACGTTAAAAATGTAAATAGGTGCCAAATTACAACAGCAATGCAAGGTTAAGCAACGGCAAACTTAAGGGTCAGTAAATTGTGATTAATTTTTGCCCCCCCTCCCCAACCACCGCCCCATAACAATTAGAGCTAAGTTCCTCTTATAAAGATTGTGTTAATAATAAATTAAGAAAGTATATTTAATGTATATAAAAAGCTGCTCAAACTAATTTACCTATTTTCTTATTGGCTACCTACTTTAAATGTATTCTTTTTTCTTTATGATTGTTATAGTTATTACTTATTAGTTATTACATAAATAATAGATCTACATCTACCTACGATTTTATCAAAGAATTTTAACCTTCTCCTTAAAAATTCAGATTAATTTTAGGTGGGCACATTTATACCGATAGGGGCAAATATATTTTAGGGCAAGGGATGCTGTAGCATCCCAGCATCCCAGCCAGTCCGCGCCTGTATATAAATATACCCGGGTATTCTTCCTAAGTTTACGATTTTGTGTTGAAAAAATCGCGTAGGAACTAAACTGCAATTATACCGAAAATTATTAAGAAACATGAAAATAATGAAAATAGAACGTTGAAAGGTCAACATTTTCAGAAAAATAAACTCTACAAAATGGATATCTTTAATTGTTTTAAAAATAAAAAATTAATTTTTTAACAATTTTTGCCAAAAAAAAATGTAATTAAATTAAAAAATAAAATAAATATAGTCCTTGTCTCGGTGAGCGTAATAAAAAAACATATTTATGATATCAGGAGATATCGCAATGGGTAAATCCTTGGGGGACACTTGGTACTTATATATTTATATATTTCCACTTTCGTTTATAACATGGTTACACAGATACCTAAGTAGATATTAGATGACTTAATATTATTTTCTATACCTTATAGTACCTTATTAGTTATTACCAACAGCATTGTTATTTATTATTTAATATGTATTACAGTTATAAGTGCCCGAAGCCTCGAAATGAAACGCTTCGAGACATTTTGCCATTTTTGTGAAGTTTAAAGAGCTATATTTTTTCAATATTTATTTAATTATTGTTTTGAGTAGGTATGTGTAATGTGTACCTATACTAGGTACCTACACTATTTATATTGGAAAAAATGCATTGACATTCAACTTTGGTAAAGCCGGACATCCAAGTTCGATTTCTGGAAGCAGATTAAAAAAATATATATATATATATATGTGGTACTTTTGAGAGGTAATGATTGATTTTGTTTTTTTTTTTTGTGTAAAAATGTTTACATTATGATTTTCTATACATGATAAAATTATCAATCAATATTTTGACTCATGTTGGACTATTTATAGACATATTTTGATGATTGCAATTTTTTTTATTTTGCTATACAATTTTTAAAAAGTCAAAAAGTTAAAAAATTTAATACAATGTTCCTCTGTCACTATTACTTGATTTAAGGGACCTGTACGTGATCCGTTTTTTGGCTCAAAACCTTTAAAGCCTTACAGGAATAACTCTCACTCCACGAAGGGGATCCGATTTCAAAATTTTTTTTTTGAAAGATTAAAACTTCTTACATAGCAATTTGATTTTCAAAATTCTATTTTTAAGCCATACAATAAAATTTTGAACATGACCAATTTTTACAAGCTTTTGTTTTTTCTTATTATTTTTGTTTAACCATTTTTAAAATATTGAGTGGGTCGTGACTCGTGGGTGTACTTATATTTTATAGTGTTTATAATTTAATATTTTAATATTATTTATTTATTATATATAGGTATTATGTAAAAACATACAAATCCGATCTCTAATTATCATTTATCACATTACGGACACTCTTGGGACATTACCATGATTATTATAGAAACACTATTATGAACGTAAATGTTCGATATACTTAATATGACACTCTCGGGCAGGCCTCTTTAACAAAATAGGCTTACACTTGTACCTACCTATAATAGTAATATAATTAGCCATTGATTAAATATACATATATTTACAGCGTATGTCATTGAATAGGCTGACGACGATCTTTGCTCAGAATCATTTTTTGTATGCAATTATTTATCACAAACACAAATTTAACAAATACATACTACAATGACTATTACTCCTCAACAACGAGATATACTCGAAACCTATATAACTATACATCAGAATGCGGTTGCCAACTTTACTTCTAATTAAATTTTATCACAAATCTAGCAATAAAAGTGTGAGTGTAAGATCAATAATCATTGTCACGATGCTCAATTATATATTTCTATATGTACATATTATACTAGCAATGGAAATGGGTAAAAATTAACTCACCTTCATAATATTATTAACTTTTTTTGATATTTTTATTCGACTATACTGTCTATTACAAAGTGCTTTCACGAATTAACTCAATTTTTTACAAATCTGAATGGAGTAAAAATCCAACTACCTACCTTTTAAAATATAGTAATATATTTTGACCAATACATATGTTTTCCCCGTGTACATTAGTATAAATTACATATACTTTATATACATAGTATAAATTCTATGGTTTTCTCAAGTTATTTCATTATATTATATAATCCTATACCCAATAAATATCAATGATATACGGGTGTTCTAGTAATGACAATAGCTGGGTCCATTGGCAGGCTGAGCTGGTATTCCTCTCCGCCTCATCCTGCAAACGTGTTCCTCGATCCTGTACTTGGCTTCAGTCTCGTTGAGCCGATGAGACCAGAGCACTTCGGCCACTGCGCAGGTTCTGGGCCACGAGGTTGGCAATAAGTTCGCTTCGTCGGCGAACTCGCCCCACATACAGGCCTCACCGCCCAAAAACAAACGGTTATTTCCGGCCACAGCGGTCGGGTCACACCTGTAGAAGTTCGGCCAGTCCGTTCCGTATTTGATGTAGTTCATGTACCAGCAACTGGAAAACAGCACCGGATGTCCGCTTTTCATTATCTGCAATGGAAAATCCGGAAATGCTTTTATACAATTATAGATTTTCTGTATATAGGTACTCTCGAAAATGTACAAATAAATAATATCATTATCGCAATCGATACTGTGTAAACTATTCCGAATATAATTCCTACCTATATAGTATTGTAGTAGTACATTGATGATATTATGATGCTTGGATCATAACATGGCGTACGCAGTTCATTATTAGTGGAAGGGAGACCGAGAAGCGGCCGCCTGAGGGCTCTGGGCTCTGAGTTTTCTAACGGGTTATAGATGACTAGATGAGTAATGGCCAATGGGTGATAATTTGTATTAAATATATTATATAGTACACATAAAGTACCTATATCTATTTTAGTACCTAATAACTACATAAGAAGTTACAAATATTACAGTGGTCAAAAAATGTCTTTATCGGGTTATTGCCTATTGGTGCTGAAGGGTGAGTGAAATATTAGAGTAGATTCTGAACAATTTCAAGTTCCCCTATTGCGGCTATGATAGCGGATTCATCGACATCATGCTTGTCTGCTGATTTCAAACGAAACACTATAGATATTAACAACTTATTTGTATCATTCATATTATCTATATATAAATACTTGCCTCCGACACGATCGAATAATTGTAACCGCCCTTCCACACATGTACCACGACATTGGAATCTAGATTGATTTTCTCGTCAAATATTTCTTCCCACACGATGGGCAAGGCTTTTAAATTTCGCGTCATGTTGAATATGTGTGTGAAGTAGTAGTTTTTTAATTCGGTGACGTTCTTTATGTTATTGCGATGCATAAACGTTTGTATCCTTTTGTTCGTGGTCCTGCAGTCGACGAAAATCAATTAATTATATTTAATATTTACATCAAATGCTTGCATAAGTATAATTCAGCTCGAATTTTTTTTTTCGGGAAATGGTTGAAACCGATTAGATTTAAGTCCACCTGTATTGTATACTGCGGGGCTTATGAGTACTTTCATAAAAATATTAAAAGTTACGAATTATTTTAATGTTTCATGTATTTAGTTAAATATTGTTTTTCAAAAAAATAATAACCGTGATTACAATGGTTAATTAGTGATTTTTATTTGATAATTGGTGCATGAACGTTTAAAATAATATTACCAATCATTAATATATAGATGGCGGTTATAGACATACAATAATTGTTTAAATATTTTGTTTCATATGTACAAACGGATGTGATAGGTATATAGGTTAACGCCGTGTCATAATATTTATATTTGCATTACCACATTATGTGTGTCTGATAAATCCAACGATTTATATTCCTATCACGCTGTTCCGTCGCACTACGATGCGTCCGATGTGGAAAATACTCGTACAATAAGCTATTTCGTCGGACTCACCGGATTTATGTTGGAAAGTTCGGAAAACTAATTGTAAAATGAATGTTAAATTTAATATGAAATATACTTTGTGTTTATTTTCATACCTATTAGGTACTAAAATATTTTAAATACTATATTTGTTCGACTAGCTCGGTAATTCTGGGTAATACGACAACATTTTAGTTGTTGAATTTTTAATGTGGCAATACGGATATTAGTGGTAGAAGCAACAGGCATATTTTTTCACATGTTCAAGGATGTGCAATTCTACAATTTCTTTAGCACAGGCTCTGTTGTATACATACAACATACTAACTATACACTGCATACTAAAGACTACATAAACAGAGAACCTTCATTAGATTATAAAATACAAATATTTGGTAATTAAATATATATTATATTAATTTGAATAATCCCTCCACCATTAAACAAGAGTCTGACTTAAATGAGGGATTAGGTACGACTATAGGTAATAGCTGAAACATATTGTTTAATACACAAAATCAATAAAATATTGTCATTACCAACACGTTGTATTTACTTCGTCACCACCGAGGTGTAAATAATTGTCTAGGAATAATTCATTGACTTCGGCCAATAGCGTATTGATAAAATTGTAATTTTCCTCGATCGTGGGGTCGATAGGCCCAAAATGATTTGGGTCGGAATCCGAACACTGAGCTAATAGTCCCGGAATGCCACCGAGTCGCCAAGATAATGAATGTCCTATTTATAAATATCAACTGTTATTAACACGCGAAACCGTCTGTTCTGTGTTCTTATAATATACAAATATTGAAAAGTTCAATGCATTAGATTTTCTGTCTATTACTTGCTCTGTTTGCCTGTTCTTACCCGGGGTGTCGATTTCTGGGATAACACGAATGCCTCGAAGTCTTGCGTATTCGATCACGTATTTGACGTCGTTTTTCGTATAAATAGCTGATTTTCCAAAAGCACCTCTTTCACTGTACTTAATAATATAATGTTAGTATAAAAATGAGGTCCAAAAAGCCAATAACTGTAGCACCGACTGTCGTCGACATATTTTTTAACGGGTTTTTTTTATTTTTAATATGTATATTAGATTATAGGTGCAGAGTACACCTCAAATTATTGATTTTGTACGTTAAAATTTCAAACCTCAGATTTGGAAAAGCGCTGCTCTGATACGGGAAGCTGTTGTCGTCTACCATGTGCCAGTGGAACACGTTCATTTTCGAATACGACATGGCGTCTAATGTTTTCGTAATTGATTCTATTGGATAATAATGGCGAGACGTATCTAATAGAAATCCTCGATGCCTGAATTTCGGGTAGTCTACTATTGACGTACACCGAATAACAAACTGTGTATGATTACATTTTACAATTTATAGATTCTCCACATTTGCTTGAGTAAAGAAAAAAATCAGTTTAACATATTACCGTCGAACCATCGGTTTCCAAATAAACCAACTGAGAAAAAGTTTCTAAACCTCTAAGAATACCCCAAATAGACGATGCAAATAAATGTCCACCGGCATTACTTATTTCGATTTCATCTGTACAAAAAATTATACATGATAAACGAATAATTTTGTTCTTGTTCTTATTAAAATTAGAGAGATGTTAAGAAAATATAAAAGTACTTTACATCTTTCATCCATATTTAACGAAGGATATTTTTCACAGGGATTTGTCATCTGAACATTCAGCATTTTCAACTTACCGATGATAAATTTCGTAGATAAACTAATATGTTGCTTAAAAGTTTTCGTAGCTTTTAAAAATAGCATAGAATTATACCTTTTAAATGCATCTTGGAGGTCGTCACAACTATAACCCGTAATCTGAAGACAAAAATGTTCTCACTGATGATGTCAAATTTAGTATTATTCAATAGTCAATACAGTGTACATATACACGCATTTATTAAAATGCGTGCAGGATAATGCATTATAATATTTAAAATATAATTTTGATTATAAAATATTGGTTAAAAACTTCAAAATATTATACATATTCAGTTATTTATGTGATTGGTCTTACATTAAAATGAAAATTTTCTGGTTCAAATGTTAAGTATTCATCGTAGCTGCGTTGAAGCACTGGTTTCGGCCACACTTCGCCATTGGTCATTTTTACAAGTGGCCCCACATTTTGGTTGAACGATTGTGGTACAGAGAATAAAAGAATAGAACAAATAACAAATGCATTCACAAATAAATTATTATTATGCATTGTTTAATTGCAAATCACAATATAAGTATACGTGACACTGTGTCCTGTGACAGCACTCGCAGTAGATTGAATATTAGAATTTACACTTTAGAGTTTTGGGTATAGTATGTATGTAATAGTTATAATACTTATTACTTATGGTAAGTTAATATAATAAATGCTCACTGACCACTAAAGCTATATTGAGTCAATGCTCCACTTTTAAACTTGACAACAATAAACTAATAATATTTATATTTTTGTTACTATTATTTATTATTATTAACAGCTACCAGTCGTCTGACTAGTGACTATTACTACCTATCACGATTTTAGATGTACTCATAGATTACATAAAATGCAATACAATAGTTAGTGATAAACTGTTGTAGCCCACATGTAGTTCTATGATAAAAGGCTTTAAAAATGATTAACAAAGCGACTTTAATATAAAAAAACAGCTGTAAGAATTAACTACAATATTATAGCAATAATACAAGGTGGATAAATATATATTTATATATCCACCTTGCGATAATACTACAGAAATAATTTTATACTATTATAGAGCCATAGATAATAATATAAGAATGTCTGTGAAATGGATAGGCTATACAACCTTATCACAAGAGAATTAATTGGACAATTATTTGAGATTACAATACACATATAATAATAATAATAATAATAATAATAATAATGTTTATTTAAATAAATAAATAATTAAATAAAACCGGTCTAGGCCCAGTGGCACATAGTAGTTAAAAATTTAAAATCGCACTACTATAATATAATATAGTAAAATAATAATATTACTCGTATACAAATAACTTATACGAATAAACAAAAACAACAATAGAATAATGGTACCACACTGCAGTTGAATAATAACAACTTATTAATCATGCTGGCTTAAAGCACAATATGAAAATAAAATCTGAGTTAAAGGCAAAAAAAAAACGTTCTAATACTAAAATATTTAAATATTACCAAGATAAATTAGAACCTATTTAAGTATCATAATTTGAATATATAGTTTTAAAGCCAGTCGGCTAGCGTTGTACCAGTACTTATAATTAATAATAACTTAAATACAGTCAACACTAATTAGTGATTTGACTATCGCAAAAAATTATAAAAACTGATTTAAAAATTCTAATGTATCAAAATATATAACAAAATGTTAATTAAGGAGTAATGAGAGTTGACGGTATGAGGAGTTATTGTGAGGTTTTCAGTATTTATTTATTTATTAGTCTTGACTTAAAATATGGTTTCGTGTATTAAAATTATATTGTCTTAGAATTCCCAAAATTATGTTTCCATTTCACTTCCTTCCACATTGGACTTAATTTATTTTTTTCCAAAATATTTACTATATTTTTTAAGTAATATACAACCAGTCTTGTAAAGTATACATTTATTATACGTATTTCGAATATTATTAGAATATATTTCCTCCCCCCCCCCCTCTAATATATTTTGTCAGTTTTGGAATGGTAGGAAATTAACGTGAGCCCATCATACTTCATTCAAAGAGAAAAACTATTGTTGATAACAATATAACTTATGTATAATGTGCCCAATTTTTAATTTAAAAAAATTGTTTTGTCTCAATGTATATAGACTATTTTTTTAGATAAAAAAAGTATTTTTGAATGAATAAAAAAATACAAAAAAAATTATTCAAAATACGTGTTTGAACAATTTTTTCAAAAAATATTTAAAATAGTATTCGTATAAAAAAAGGAAGTCGAAAGCATATACTTGCAAACTCTACAAAATATACATAACATAACAGAACAAACGACCCTTTGTGAAAATGAGAGACCGCCTTTCTGCTGTCTTATACGTGAAAAACCGTTACCCACTGAGTTGCATGCAAGATGCCACTAGCCACTGTGCCAAGGTGGATTAACATAGCCTACCCGTTCTTATATTATCTATCCATACGGCATTATGGCTGTACCTATCACTGTAGCTGAATGTCACAGAATAAAATATAATCTATATAATAAGTGTACTAGGTACCGTATGTGTAATAGACCTTATCATAGACCTTATTAGTTATTTTAGAGTAATAAAACTTGAGTAGGTAATATTATAGGTTTACTAAAGTACCTATATACTTTGAGTATAAGGTCTAGTGTTCATTATGAATCATGATACTGACGTTTGGACTGGTTTTTAGCTCTACAGATTTTTTTTGCTAGTCGTCAAATATTATTATGTTACAAAATCACTTTATCAGTGGCCGATGGGTATAATATTGGCATAAAACAATTGACCTTATACCACTAGAATCTAGTGACTAGATAATCGTATAACAACATAGAATGATGTACAGATGATGTGAGATGTTGTTACGCCGCTCGTGTGCTCGTTACTATTTTGCGCGCATCATTTGTGTCTCCGATCTCTATATTATACCCAACCTGCTCAGCTGCTCTAGGAATACGAATAACTTACGAAATAATATGTGTTTCTAATAATCAGGGATATGAATTTAATGCACTATAACTATAACTATAAACAGTTTTCTGGCATATACCTAGTATGTAGCCACTTATTAATACTCGACTTGGTCGCTGTTCACTAAAATTAAATAACAACTAGCTAAATAGGTACCCGACTAAAAATAGAAAAATTTCATCGAAACTATAAAAGTAATAATTTAAACAAAAATATTAATATAAATTATAAACGTTAAGATAAAAAGCGGTAATGTGAAGAAACGTGCAGTAAATGTAATGTGCATTTATTTGTTTAACCCGTTATATATGTAAAAATATGCAAAATTAGATTTCGAAATTTGAATTATAAATAACACAAAACAAAGTTTGAAATTCGGTCTTTACATTTGCTTAAATTCGAAATATATATAACTTAAATGTTATTATCGAGCTTGATTAGGTATCTCTTTTCTTCCTGAGTCCCAGCCCTTGGGGTTGCGACAAAACATAAGCTCGGAACGAAGTATAATAATTAATAAAAGGTAGGTCGGAAGTATGCACGATTATGTAACTTGACATCTAAAAATCACGTTTATTTTGTAGCTAGCTTATTAGTTATTAGCTACTTCATACAATGAATTATAATTTATAAATATTAAATATAGGATCAATAATTATTGTAGAACATACAACAGCTACAAGTCTACGACGAATAATATGTATAAAATTAATGAGTATAATTATTAATTATTGTAATTTACAATTTATTTTGTTGCACGTATAGACTGAAGCTACACGACACAAATTAATCGATTTTAAGTAGGTCGTAAATCGTTTAATTTCCTTTTCATGTATTCTTCAAGTTGTGAGTAATCGACTAATGTGTTTTGTATGAGTTCTTTGAGCACAATAGGCCATTCCTGTTCTAATAAAATCAGCTTTGCCATTGCTAGACACGTAGTGTTGATCAATGAATTGAAATGGACTAGTCCTTTGTGTCTCCAAATACATTCATCCTAAAAATATGTATTATTTTATTTTACACAGAAAATTTAGTTTTAAATATAAGTGTTATGTGTAATTAGTACAATGTTAAGTTAAAAGCAATATTAACTTGGAGTATAGTGGAGTACTAATGTACTATTAATTGATCGCAATAAGAATAGGACGTAGGT
Source organism: Myzus persicae (assembly GCF_001856785.1). Classification (NCBI taxonomy): domain Eukaryota; kingdom Metazoa; phylum Arthropoda; class Insecta; order Hemiptera; family Aphididae; genus Myzus; species Myzus persicae. Next base: position 32,481 of record NW_019104190.1, read on the forward strand.
ACTATATGATGATTATAGTATTACAAACAAACTAAAAAATTATTTGAGGAAAAATTGTAAATAATTATTTTTACAATGGAAACCAAGTCCCATTCAGAAACGTTTTTCAATTAATGTTATGATTTAAATTAAAAATAATAATCTACCAATAAACTGCATGCGATGTTGAACGATACAATGAGTGGGCTTTTTAAAGTATACACAATACACTATTTTACTCGTATATCACGATGCCCATTTCTGGCAGATCACTGATCAGATTCTTATAAACAACACATATGCAATAATTAATCAATACCTACAATGTTTAACTACCTGAGCATTTCCATTTTTACGCCACTGCAATGCTTCTTTGCAAACGACATTGCGTAAAGCTGGGTCCGATGACTTTAACCATTTACAAGCGCTTTCTTCGGTACTATAATCTAATTGTAATTTATTGAGCAACGGTGTCAACAGTGATTCCGGCAGTGAGTATAAAACCAAATTACTCAGCCCTTTGAAAGTATCCATTGATTTGGCTATTTGAGGTTCATCCACCTTCAAATAAAATACGTTTTATCAAAAATGTAATTACTAATAATTATTGTATTTTATATTTTGTCATTATATATATTATTATACCTCTTTGTCATTTACAAATTTTAATCCCCAGTGAGATAACCTATAAATTGCATAAGAATGCCATTCTTTTCGAGTAATAGGGTTTCCATCTTCGTGAATGTACAAAGAAACTAATCCTTGTAAATCAGCCAGAGCATTCAACTGACCGAGGCAGTAAATATTTGTGTCACGAAAAAAATAGTTTTCCGCATTGGGGAAACGATTTTTTATCTTAGAAAAAACTGGCACTAAAGAATTGAAACTAACATAATTGAATTTAATTGTTGAAACATCATTCGATTTTGATTGATTCCAAGGTTTGTCTATGTACCGTAAGCTGCCCTGCCCGTATACGTTTAAGAACTTTCCTGTTATTTCGACTAAATAATCACCACCTGTAAATCACAAGATCCAATTATAATATTATTATTCATAACCATGACCAAACTTTGATAATGCAATTAATATAATGTCACATTAAGTCATAATTATGTAGTTAAATAGGCAGTACTACATTTTTTAAGTTGAATCTTATCTTAAATGACATCGTTCTATTATCATATCAATATTATCAAATATATAATTAAATTAATTAATTAAGTTGTGCATATGGGTAGGGCAGTAGTTCTCAACCTTTTTTGATTCATGTCACCTTTAGGCACTAGAATCAAACATCGCGTCACCCTAACTGTGTAATGTAAAAAAAAAAAAAAAAAACCTAACATCAAAATAATAAATAATCTTAGCTGTATATATTAAAATTATTCTTTTATTAAAAAAAAAATACAGTACAGAAAAAAATTAAAGTTAAAAAAAAAATAATGATTTATATAAATTTAATGTGAAATTTGACCCTGGTGTTTTTTACAAAGTTGGGGAATCCTAAGTTTGATGGTGGAAAGAGCGAGTCTCATATCGTCTTCTATAGTTGTTTTTGTGAGTCTGTTGCGTTTTTTTGTTTTTATATTTGTTAGTGCACTAAAGCCATGCTCACATAACCAAGACGTAGAAAACTGAAGGAGCACATTAATAGCATTTTTCGATAATCGAGGGTATTCATTGTTAAGAGCCACCCAAAAGCTGTCTAGCGTATATAAAGATACGAACTTTGAGGTATGTTATGTACATGACAGTGGTGGTATAGGTGAATAATATATGTATTATAAGAAATAATATGATTGTTTTCGAAATTTTATTATTATTATTATAATTTTACTATTATCGAAAAATTTATTTTTTAAATTTTTTCTTTTCTTGTTAAAATTCTGCGTCACCCCTAAGCTAGGTCCACGTCACCCTAAGGTGACATGTCACCCCGGTTGAGTACTACTGGGGTAGGGTATCGCTCTACTATGGATTTAAATGTCACGTGGGTCACTGTAATGGATATGTTAAATTTGAATTCAATGACATTATCAATATTCCTTGTAGGTATACGAAGAACGATTCTGAGCGAAAGTGTGTGACAGCCTATATTAGGTACTAAGTATATTATTTTACTATTAAAATAATAAATTCTTACCGAAACATTGCATTTTAAAATGTCATTGTGTGTTTAAAAATTAATTATACAGGTACTTCAAAATTTTCAAGTATTCGTAAGTAATATTTTTAAATTATAACAAAATAACGAAATCATTATTTTTTGTTTAAATATCTAATTTTGTCCTAATTTGAACTTAAAATGTCCATAAAAATTAAAAAAATCTGTGTATTATATATTGTTTTAGACTTGTTGGTTGCGGTATGAACTACTTATGAGAAACTTTGTGTTAAATTTTCAATCCTTAGCTATATAAATTAAACATTGTATTAATTCGTTAACCACAAAATAGTGAAAATAATTCTCAAATGTTCATGGTTTAGATTAATTTTGTCAACATTTTAATTTTAAACGCATATAAAAAAAAATGTGCTCATGGATCTCTAATATCGTGTGTGCAGACTAACAATTTAAAAAAAACACTCATTATGGTAAAAACATTACATGGAGATTTTCGAAATGTATCGACACATCGGTTGAGAGTCACTGATCTAAAATATTATGTTGTAATTAGTTAAATGGAAATTTGAAATCCGTGGAATTTTTGTATTAATGTATTATCAGTTTAATTCAAGCAAATGTTAAAATACTTGGTATTTATTTGCAATATTTGTCACCAAATTATCTACATAATAATAATATAATCAATAATGTATAAAACACATGGTCAAACCTTGCTCTTTATTTTTATCTTTTAGATTTGAACCATTTCCTTTTGGTTTTGGTCTGGATGTTGATGGTCTAAAACTATTTTCTTGCTGATCACTTATTATGGGAGCTGACATTCTAGGATTAGCACTTTTTATTGGTCGAGTATTGATAGCTGGCTCTTTGGTGATTTTTTCTTCTGAAGATGATTCACAACTGCTACTGGTATCATCATCACTACTAGAAGCGTCCACATTCCCTAAGCTGGAAACACTCATTTTACTTTGTACGCTCTGATCAGACGGATACATTTCTAAACTACTGCTCTCGTTTTGTCTAAATTCAGATTTTCTTTTGGAAGTTGGACTTTGATTAAGATACTGGTTCAATATTGGTGGTAGTCTAGTTACAGGTTCTGTGTCGCTTTTGTCTGTGGTTGGACGACGACAAAGCTTCTTTTCGACAAATGTTCTATTCTTGTATAAAAAGTACATTTTCTTTTTCCGTTGTTCTGCAGTTGCTGTTTCATGATTATCTTCCAACGAATTTTTACATAAAGCAGAATCACTTTTAGTACCTATAAAATCATATTAATATTTATTTTTAATAAAATACAATATATAAAAAAATGTATTTTAAATGCAATTTACGTATATGGTACACCTGCACCTTTTAATTTATAGGTATACAACCCACTATCGAATAATATTTTTATTTTAACGAAACTAAGTAGGTACACGAGCTTACAAATATTTGTTCTACTATTTAAAGTTTATAAAATTATTAATTATTTAAAATGTAAATACCGTTGTTTAAAATATCTTAACTTCTAAAACAGCAAATATGTTTTAACAAGTATATTATGATTTATAATATTATGTCAGTATTAAAGTTGAAGATAAGTTTAAAAAAAAATGTAAAATACAAAGTACGACATGGTACGCGTATGATTAATTTTAATAGTTCAGTAACTAGGTTGTATTATAACAAAAACTATTACTTAAAAAAATGATATATATATACAAATTAATTCAACAGAAGTTCATATTATTAAATAAATAATAATTGGTATTCAGTGAAGTGCCCAAATTTTCAATTGTGGGGGGGGGGGATTAGGATGGGATTACGAAAGACGAAAAAATGGATTTATCAAACAAAAGGAGGAGGATGGGATATAACTCCTAACCACCCCCTCCCTGGAAACTCCAACTGGTATTAAAATGTATCTGTTTAAATATGGTGTTGGTGTTGCTTAACAATAAACTTTTAAATTATAGTATTATATTATAATTGGTAAATTATTTAAAAGTTACTTATTAATTTATTATTGACAAATCCACAGACTTCAGTGTATAATATATATGATTTTAGATTGATTTTATATTGTAATTACTTCGATTGCATAAAAATAAATAACCCACGCGCCCAATGACTTTTATAGCCGTGATATATATATAATTATAATAAACATATTTAGATGGTTATTAATTATTATTGATATTAATTTTGTAATCTATACTAAATTATAGAACAACGACCAAGAATATAAGTAAATACATTCTTTTAAAATACCTAGGTATAATATTATGTTATGTAGGTATCTATAAGCTACTCACCGTCTTCTGTTTCCGTTGAGCTTCTTAGGTCCTTCAGCGAAGTTGCTAAATTGGGATACACACAGTGCTGAGAACGCATTTGTTCCCAATTAGATTTAGCATTGTATATTATATTATCGCGACCTTTTTTCCCTGGCTCTTGCATAGAATTTGCTGCTACACATTTAAGGCTTTCTCGAGTTTCTTTCCAGATCACAGCTGTGCGTCTCATCTGATCGGTCACCTGAGTACGATTCAGTGCTTGAAGCTGAGATAGATGTGACACCAAGAATGATACACATTCGTCTACAGCCGATACAGGATTGTTATCAATAGCTAATTCTTGGAGCTTATTTAAATGCACCAAACTCGGCATATCGTCAATACTATAATAGTTGTATAAATGAAATTGAAACATTAGATTAGGTTTCTATAATATCGAATAAATTAAATATTCAAACTTACGTGTTAATTTCATTGTTGCTTAGAAAAAGTTTCGTTAATTGTGGAGTCTCTGAAAATCCTAAAAGACATTTTAAACGATTTCTTCGGAGATTAAGTTCTCGTAACGATCTCAGACCAGCAAGGTCCAACGAACCCAATAGTTTGATTTGATTACCAGCCAAATTTAAAACTTTTAACTCGCCTTGACTTTGCAGTCCACCTACCTGAGTTAATTGGTTGCCGTGCAAATCTAGAACTTCTAATCGATGTAACGTTTTCAAACCCTCAATGCGTTTAATTCTACATAATATAATAAAAGAAAGATGCAATGAATAAAAAAATATATTTTGTAACACATGTTAGTAAAATAATAACAAAAATAAATAAATTAATACTTACCGATTTTTTCCTAACAAAAGAACACGTAGATTGTTCAAGCTTTCGAGACCTGTAATTCTCTCCAGTTGGTTACCATAAACGTCCAAGAAAACAAGTCTAGACAAACCTGCTGCAGAAATACCATCTAATTTTGTAAGTAAATTGTGTTGCATTGATAACAGTCGAAGTCGAGCTTCACCGGTAATTACAGGCACGCTCATCAAACCTCGTCTTGTGTAAGAAATGCATATTGTGTAATATCAATACGTATTATTGAAATAAAAATAATTAAATACCTATCTAAACTCATTCGTTCTGGATTACGACTCTTGACACATTGAGACCTAGTAGCTTGAATTTTCCCATCTGTCAATGTTTGTAATGACACCAAATTTGTGTTGCTCATGTTTTCATTTAAATTGTTATTATTGCTTTAAAAATAACAAATTAATTACTATAACCACTTATTCACTGTGTGCAGAATTGTAAGAAATGACAAATTTTAATACAAAAATATTAATATATATTACTTCACTATAGACGATCGTTTCTGATGAAGTCGAGGCTGCAAAGCTGCGGGTAGTAATGGAATGTTTGTGCATGTTTGTCTACGCTGTGGGTTTAAACTGCCATCGGTGGGTTCGGTATTGTTTATTCCAAATATGGCAAAATCGGGGTTCTCGTGCTTTGAACATTGAACAAGAACAATATAAACACTAATTTAAGTATCCGAAACTAAATATTATATGAGTTAGGAGTATAATATTATGTATATTGTATATACTTGTTTATTTAATGTATTTATTTTATTATTTATTATGTAAATTGAATAACATAATAATAATAATAATATTATTATTATTATATACTATATAATATGCAGGTATAATATATTATGTATATTAATACAATCGTACTTACGTTCAAAATTCCGTTGTTCGACGACATAAAATCAGCCATTTGTGTATTTGTCGCCATAGCAAAGTACCTATAGCGTGTGTGTAGTCATTTCGATTTGTATAAAAGGGTTCTAGCACGGCACCATGTCATGATTGTTGTGCCAGGCCCCTTCTACTTATAATAAAACTTGGTCGATTTTTATTTACGTTCAACAAAGGTCGGCGACATCCCTACCATGCCAAAAATTACCTGATTTATTAAATTTAAAAAAAACATAAATATACATTATATACGTACATCATAGATATAACTTCCTAATTTACGAGGTTTTGATTAAATTTATATTTATTGGTATTATACCACTGCGTTTAATGATGTTATATCAAATACATTTTCAATACAATCTTTACCTTAGTAGACTTCTTAATCCTTACTACATACACGGACCATGGACGTTTGAATACTAATTTTTATAATTTTACCTAAATTATACTAAATAACAATAAATTAATTCTCCCTTCTCTTACCAAAATCAATGTTCTAGACTTCTAGTCCTACATTCCAGAAACTTGAAATGGATTGCAAAATCACCCTTTGCTTATTTTACCTCCCAAGTCCCAAGTAAAACAAAATATAAACAAAGTTTTACCAAAATAGATACTATAGTTATATAGCCATGTACATGACTTATTGATTTGTAAACTAGGAGTTTATATAATACCATAGATCATCAGTGATCAGAAAGTAAATAACGAAACACTAAATATTTAAATTAAAAACTCGATTTTGATTATTTTCTATAAATTACGTATAGAACATCAATACTTTTATGAATTAAAATAATTATTTACTTAGTTCAATGTAACATAACATAATACCATATAACTATCGAAGAATAATATGGATTGATTACCTACGTATTTTTTATTGAGTATTTTATATGAATACATAATAATAATATTTATTTATTATCTACCCCAAAAAGGTATAATGTTAATAATTAATAAACATTTAAATATTAATCGAAAATCAGAATACATATTGGTGATGCAAAATGGAATATTATACCCATAATATCATATTATCATAACAAAAAACTCTCCACATTGGTCAGTGTAAGAACTAAAAAAGCTTTAAAAAATATGATTCTTATGTAATCTCTAACATTTTTTATAAATAAACCTTTTAATAATGTGTATTATTTTATCTTTAAATAGTGTTTTCGTGCATTGTATTGCGCTTAGTGATAACAGAAAATATATTAAGTAGTCAATAATTACTTAATTACTTATGGTTTGTGATTAAAAGTAAATTATTTCACTATTAGACATTAGTAATATAATAGGTTGAATAAATTGGTATAATTGGTAAAATTAAATGCTGTTCATTGGTAATGGCATCACTTTAGAATAGATGGTTTGATTCAATTCATTTTTTTTTATTATTATTGTTTGTTTGTAATAGTCCTACTAAGGTTTTAACAGAAACAAAAAGTGAAAAAGTTGCCTAAAAAATTAGAAAATTTGGGAAAACTGAAAATCAAAAATATATGTGTTTATAAGTGGTTGGCCATAGGTTATAATTCGGCAGATAAGCCATGTCGTGTATCAAATCTTCACGTTTATTATCTCCAATAATAAAGTTACTTATTTTTTTAATGTGATTTTATTTTATTACCTAACGAGATTTGAATGTATGTTGTAGGCTTGTAGCTTAATTTACTCAAAAACTTCTTGCCTGATATTTTTGAAAATTTCAAATTGTTCTTAGATTTACTAGAACATTTTAGAGAGTAGTTTGAAGTGTTTGAACCATATTCTATTTAAACATAGTGCTATATCCACTCCGCCATATTATGCAATTGTCAATATTGGTCGAATTAGTTCACTATTACAGAGCGAGGTTCATCGATACCGATTTTCTTGTGATGTACCTACACTAAAACTAAGATACACCATATACCTACATAGAGCTATATTTTATATTTTTTTATTATTTCAAGGGCGAAGTCGGGTTAAATAGGTATATAAATGAATGTTGGTTTATCCGGTGTTGGTTACATACTTTAAATTATTGCTAATTATTAACAACCTAACCTAGGTATTTTAACTAGTAGAAATGTGGCAAATTTATTTATAAAAAAAAAACTTATCTTTGCACGAACAACAGCTAGTTTTAAAATAATAATTGAATTAAATTAGGAAACAAATAAATTTGAGTTGGCACTTGGCGGTCTCTATTAAATGACCTAAGCATAGATATTGAAAATAAGTGATTACTGAATAACCTAATCTTACCTATCTGTATTATACTATTATCTATGTATGGACCTAAGATAGTAAGATCTATATTCTATGATGATAACTACAGAAAAAGCACGGACTAAGATATTATGTGGTCCGTGAGAAGAAATATTAACCACAGCTGTAGATAGGATGGTTGCACATCGGGACGTTAAAACACTTAAAACTTAAAATGTGTAAGACAAATGTTCTTATGTTTCATTATTGAAAAACCTATAATTGGTCACAGCGCTATCTAGTATCTACAATAGTTAGTTCTATCTTTAGCCGTGATATTAACACAGAATATTCTGTGGTATTAACCTTCATGGCCGGAACCGTGACCACTTATGTGATAAACTGATAATGGAACTGTGATTAAGAAACCGCTTCGAGCCGTGAGACGTCTGCCGTATAATATATTTATTATTTTCTAATTTCTATATTATATTGGTGTATTAAATAATAAATATTGGACGAGTTTATACGTTACAATGTTTAAGCTTATTAAATTAAATTATGTTCGTAGTTGTGTTCAAATACCAAATAATTCATATGCATCACCTAGTGGTAAGTTATATTAAACATAATATAATCTGTATTATTCAGTATACTCCTTGTCTCCGTACCAAAAAAGAATATCCACTTTCTGTGCATCAGAGGGTTGATACTTCCAAATAACAATCATTGGCAAAACGAACATGGTCTTTAAGAAGCAGTTGCTTCTCGATTTTATTTAATATTTAAGGGTGGATGGGTTGGTGCTCAATATAAAAGTGAAAAACAATTACTAAATAATAATTATAGTAGACAAATACTACTTAATAGTAATGCTAATAGTACTTGTGTTTGTTATACATTTGGTAGGAGGGTGGTGGGTCAATTTTAGGTTGCTTATGGGTTATTTTAGTTCATTTCGCCATTGGTTATGTTAAGCACTAATGTTATTACTTATTAGTTATTAGGTACATATTTACATTATATTAACATTTAATATTACTCATATTATTTTCAGGAATTATTTCATTGGGAAAGTCTAAAAAAAAACTGGGCAAAGGAGGTCCAGTTTTAGAAAAATCAGAAATTCCTGTTGAAACAGATGCCAAAAAATTAGTCAATTTTGTGTGCGGGAGCAATATATTAAAAGAAGGGCAAGATATAGAACTAAAACCTGACTCGGAATACCCAGATTGGCTTTGGAATTTGAATATAGGTAATATAATTATTTATTATTCATTAATAATAGTAATGGATAATTTAAATCCTAATTGTAAATTACTTAGTTTGATTATTTGCTGTCAACTATGTGAAAAAGCTGTAAATGATTGAGATATCATTTTACTAAGTTGTAAAGTAATTATTATTCTATCACAAGTATTTTATAATTTCACTTTAAAAAAAATTTTATCTTAATAAAAACCAAAAATGATTATAAATCAATCTAAATTTTAATTTATTAAATTTATTAATCATTTGAGGTTAGGTTATGTAGGTTGCATGTATGGAATGTATACTATGTTTGGAGTTGTCAATGATTTTCAGAAACTTTTCATCCTTTATATTTCAAGAATAGTTTCTTGGCATTGCAAATATGTCTATAATAATTTAACTTTATGTTTAAAGAATACTCACATAATATACTGCACTCGATTCACCAAGTGAATATGACTATTTTCAACTTAGCGCATATGACTAAAATTCTGCTCAAGGCCCAAGTTGCCATCTTGTTGGTCAAATCTCTATAGTAAATTAGTAAAAAATTAATGTTTTTTTATTTCTGAGCATTCTCTCCTGGTGATCATGGTAAATACTAAATACATGGACAAATTAGGTTAAATAAATGGTGCCTGTAGTCTGTACAAAATAAATGTTATAACGATTGTTGAAAATAACCACGATAAGTATGGTCCAAATGAACTTTGGCTTTAATTAGTATAACTATAAAAATTATTCCATTTTACCTTAGCAACATAATTAAAAATAATGCTTATTATTCAATTTAATTTTAGATGGACCAGTGCCGTTAAAAGATTTGGATCCTAATTCAAAACAATATTGGCTCAGAGTACGAAAATTATCAATGAGAAGAAATAATTTGTTAAATAAATTAAAAAGGTTTTAGGCATATAAAATATAATAGAAATAGGTATTATATATAAATAGTGATTAAATTTACCATTGTTTATTTTTAAATTCAAAATCAATATTTTATTGTTGAATAAAAAAAAGTTGAATTTTGATTTGTGATTATCAACATATAAATGTCTATTGTCCTTAAATAATATTAGTATGACATAAATTGGCATTAATTTCTTATATATTTTTAAATATTTAAAACTTCATAAATATATACCTAATATATATATTAATTATACAAATTACTGACTATTAAAAATATTTGTGAATTTACTTTTATTTATAAGTAAATTATGGCTTATATAAATTATTGGGTGTACATGTTCGGTAATATTTTGGTTCTAAAATTTGGGTTAATTTCTCCAAATTAATTTGAACAAAATAAATAAGAAAACTATTAGGCCTTAGCGATAGAAATCTTGGTCAAATAAAAAATTGTTAATCACTAGCATTATTATTAAAAATAATTACTATAAATAATAATACTAACTTGTGAATCAATAAAATAAAATGTTCTAATCTTATAATATACATGCTCAAAATAAAAATAGGTATAATTTTGTATAATTCATAACTATGTTCAAATTCAATTGATACTAATTTATCACTTAAAAGTATAATTTGATGAATATGGTGTGACTTATGTGAAGATTTCAATCAAGAACATAGAGCTTGGACGCCAAACAATGCCGAAAAAAACCCCCTAAAATTGTTGTATCTGGTAGGATGGACTTTAACCAGTATTGATGTTGTTTTTATATTATGTATTGCATAATTTATTTATTGGTATTTATTATTATAGTCTAAATTGTAATTATAATTATTATAAAACATTTTTATGATCAAAATTTCCTTGAAATAAGTACTGCCCATTTAAAAACAACATCACTACTCAGTACTGTTTAAAGCAAATGCAATTCATTTCCGCTGCAGCTGGCTGAGTCCTGGGTCTTTTCTCTTATAGTCTAATGATCATAATTAAATATTCCAATATCATGCAAAAATAATAATTTTATAAATTAAATTACAATTTTACAATCAATGGTATTACACTTTTTTTGCCTACTGCGTGGCAGACAAGACCAAGCTATTACCTATGTATAACATTCAAATATTTAACCGCAAAGAAAAAGGTATTATTTAATAATATCCGTGATATCCCTTAGATCATACTTCATAGTATAATATTATGATCTAAGATTTATCCATACTCTTGATTGGTCGATTTTGGAAAATTGCATTAATACTGTAATAGATAATAATAATACTCACACCAACACCAACAGATAGCGCTTTAAATTCCATTTATTATTATGGTTTTTTTTATAATACCTAATTATAAAATCCATTATTTCTTCCTAGGAAAGTAAACCACAATAAAACATAACATTTTTCAAATATTTTGTTTTCAGAGATTTTTTTTAATTACCTACGTCTGTTGAGTACTTGAGTCTATGATGACATCATAGTGCGTGTACTTAGTTTATATTATTAGTTTATTACTTATAAACGTCTCAAACAATACCTAATAAATTAACAACTTAAGTTTACATAGGTAACTAATAATTATTTTCGATCAATAATAATATAATATTATCGAAATTGATAATAATTTGTTTTACAATTAGATAGTACGTACCTAAATAATATTATTATAATTTCGATTATCCCTTAAATTCGGTTAATGTAAATATAATAAATATAGTAAAGTTTTGACTTATAAAGTTATACTTTGCATTGACTTAATAATTTTAGACATTTTTATTGAACCATATTAAGATAATATAATATTTTTAAGGTGTATTATACATGTATGGGTACTCCAATTGACAATTATACTCAATAAGATAGTTGTAATAAACGATTGTAACACACTCTCATGTGGATCGAGCTTCACACATATATTTAGCTAGGTACGCCGCTGCATACAATTGTAATTGTTAAATTGTTTATGATTTATCATTTATGTCTTTAGGAATAATAGTTATAAATATAAGAATTAAATAGGTAGGTTCTACATCGGTTTGTAGATCGTATTGTGTATGTTTTGTTCTTAGTCAACCTAAAAATGGGTACATAAAATAATATGTTAATAATATCCAATTTGAATGGTAGGTACTAAAATAATACTGAATTATTGGTAGATGATTGATATTTATAAAGATACCTATAGTATATTCAAATACCCACCTGTTGTCTATAAAATACAATTATTAGACTAATTAAAAACCCAGATATCGATGAATTTTGCAATTTATTTGGAACATAATTGACGATACTTTCCTAACTTAAAATGGGTTTCAATAACGTATAAATCTTTTATGTATAACTAATTTTTATTTTGCATTTTAAATTACGAATTGTTCATTTGTCATTAAGATATTCAATTTTTATATTTTCCCCAAATTGAAGAAAAACCCACAACTTTATTGGGTACGCCAACTTAGCATAATATATAATATGTTTATAATTTTGAATTTAAAATAAATGAATAATTGTATTAACTAACAGTTGTATAAGAATTTAGGTCATTAACATTTAACATTTTTAGGGATTTTTGGGTCTTTTACATCATGGGTAAATGCATTTTTTACTGGATTTTTATAGGTTTTTAGGGCATCAACATCCGGGCCCTGGTAATAATCTTATACATGGTATTAACTCAGCTGGTACAATGGTGCCTACCTATTATTTATGAACTGTATTATCTTGTAGGATGTTGCATTATAATTTATATTAATATTTAATAATTCACTCAATTCTATAACAAAAATATTTTTAAATTCCATATGCATCAATTAGTATAAAAGTACTCGAGTAAGTAGTCAACTTTTATTATTATTATGACTTATGTTGTTGGATCTTATATTCGATCTTCCTGGAATCCTATCATAAGTATCGCAACATCAAGTTTATAAAATAAATAAAGTATTATATGGTTACATTCAAGTTCTGTCTATTGAATGTAAAAGTGGCATTGAATGTACCTTGACCTAGGAAGAAAATATATTTTTCATTATAATCCAATTAAAAAAGGCATGAACAAAAAACGAGTTTTCGAGCCATATAAAAAAATGTTCTTCTTTATACCTCCCATACATATATTTTAATATAAAAAAACTGTATAAAAAATTAGCAATTGTGCTTCATAATATAATACCTATATAACTATATTTTTATACTTAATAAAATCATATAATTTATAGCTATTACCTACTTATTATTCATTAATATTGTCATCCTCAGATCGTCTCTGGTCTCATATTAATATAAAACAAGCTGATTATAAGTTATAACTACGTACCAACCATAAGCATATATATAGGTATATGCATCGATTTAATTGATTGTGACTTATTCATTTAGAGAGTAGGTAAGTTAATAATTAAACTATTAATAAGTAAAAGCACAAATACAACTTTTCATTTTCAGCTTCAATTTATTATTTATGAACATTTTATAACATACAATCTATTACCTTTACCTACTTGACTGGTGGAGAATTTCGCAGTCAATTACTGCAGGCGGTGTTTATAAAATATTGTGTCGGAAGTTCTTTGATACGCTTGAATACCTTTACTTACCTACTTAAATATTATTATAGTTTCGATAACCAAAACTCTATTTCAGAACACATTCAGCATGGATTAAATTTAGTGTCTATATAGATATTAAATGCCTGAGTACCTACGTGGTTGTGCACTCTACAGACTATATCAGCTAGGTTCATGATTCAATAATTGTTATGTTAGACCTTAAATATAACATTTATATTTAAGTACCTTATACACAAATGCACCTTGTAAGTATACGAGTCTAAAGAGCGAATTTTTAGATATATCTATTGACTTTATGCAGCTCAGGGGGCAAAAATTCTGGACGAGTTGTCCAGTACAGAATTCGTAGAAAATAATTTATTTTGCATATAAAAGCATATTTTGAAGATTAATTTAATACTCAGCCTATACAACATACTTAAGAATAAATTGTATTATTTGTTCATTTCAAGAGTTGATAATATTTCGTCACGCACAAGTAAAAAAAAAAAAAATGTTTTTTAATTTAAAATGGCAAAAATACTTGTTCAAAAATTATTATTATTGTTTGTAATTAAATTAAAAATTGTTTTATTTGTTTGGTTGTTTAAAGTGTGACTGAATTTAAACAATTCACCGTAGTAAATGTAAGTAATCATTATTTTCAAGTTTATGTATATTATTACATGGTTATTGGCTATATGCAATTGTAGGAGGGTAAATGAATATATTAAAAATGTATAAAGTTTAGTGTTAATACATAATATACTATATATTTTACATTATACGTTTCTATCGTACCTAACTGCAGTCTGAAAGTATATATTTTATGTATATATTAAATTATCTGAAGTAAAAAAAAAGCATATTTTACATTTTTACATTTTTACCAGTTTAAGGTCTATTAAGAAAATATTTTTATTTTTAATGTTTTTTTTAGTGTATGATATTAAAATCATATTTTAAACTTTTAAAAACTTAATAATTAGCTCTTTGTATATAATAACTAAGGCTCGGATTTTGTAGCAAAATAAATCCTTGAAAAAGCATTTTAAGTAGCCAAAAAAAGCAAAAAAAAGCATTTATTAAATTTAATTCTAAAAAAACAAATTTAAATGACACATAAAATTAAATAGGTATTTTAAAAAGGAATATACGACCATGCGAAGTTACTTTCATTAAAATTCATCATTTTGGGTGCGTATATATTTTTATATATAGAAAAAGACCTTTCCACTTCAACCTATGTAATCGATGCATATTTCATATAAACTAAATCATTTAAATCATTGTGTTCCGCATTTATGTTTAGTGCAGTTTCGTTATGAATACTATTAATTTTTCGAAGTTCTACCCATGCATTATTCTTTGTAAAAACACGATCTTGAACTTTTCTAAAATAATTTCGCTACTTCAACATTAGCTTTCCTTAAGTCGTATATACAACTGTAATCAAGGTCATTAAAGTGTAGATAACACTATACAATTTCGGCACAATAACCTGTGATAATATTGTCCTAATGTAATAAGCATCGAAATAAGTTAAATTTTCAAGAAAAATATGTCAAAATTAAGAAAAGAGAACCAAATAGGGGAAGAACTAAGAAGCAATAAAAAAACTGGTTTTGTGGAAAAAAGCAAACAAAAGCAAAACAAGTTTACCTCATTGAAATCAGAACGACACTCCTCTCAAAAGAAGCATTTGCTTATTGCTCCAAATCCAAGCCCTAATTATGACTTAACGTATCTGTATATTTTAAATATTAATCCAATCACATTGTGTTTTAGGTATATACATTTACATTTTCAGCCGCCTTAATAGCCATTATTATATACATTCCTGCTGCAAATAGAAGTTCAAAAATGTCAATTCATCTTATAAATGTTTTGTTTCAGTTTTTAAATACAATACCTACACTATATATAACTGTAATAAGTATGTACAGGTGTGACAGATTAGGTAGACACCTATTATTTATTTATACAGTTGTACCTATGTAAACACTAGACATGAAGCTGAAACATTATACATAGTCGCGACTAGCCACCTATATAGGTATATGGTTTAAAAAATCCAGTTTAATTTTTAGGTAGGTAGGTACATCTTGTGAATTTATGACGACATGACGTATAACCTTAACATTTCCACTATAGCGAATTCTTGTTTTTGATCTATATAATTAACATGTACTTGAACTTGACGCAGGAAAAAATATTACGTTGTATCATGGGAGAATTGGCAAATTGAGTTTTTATAGCGGTGTCGTCGTCAACTATTCGTATATAGACTAATATGGGTATTCAAAACTAGTTTTCTTTCTGAAGTTAATTCGTAGTAAAAAAAGATTCTTCACTGTGCGAATAGTATTATTACATAGGTAGGTATCTAATTAAATAGCTCCAGATAATGATTTGCATAATATGCAAAAATTATTTCATAGGTATACCTACTTAATCATTAAAAATAAAATTAGTTCTCATATCGATGCTAGTACCTATAGGTAGCTCATTCTCACACGTTCGTGGTGTAATAATTGTATGTATACACACAAAAAAATATCTTCACAAATGCTTTTTGCAAATAAAATATAATATATGTACTTACAGCCGTAGGTACCCATAGGTATATTTTATACATACGCATCATAAAGATATTATAAGTAATGGTTTTAAATGTAAATTAGAATTGTAGTTTAACAATTAATATATTAAATTTATTACCTACTCTGAATTTTTTTATAGGTAAAGGTACCAATAACAATGAGTACATTTGTTTATAGATAGGTAATAAGTTATTAAGCAAGTATCCATTTTTAATTGTCAAACTTTAAACTCAAAATGTTATGCCTCAGATTTCTAGCTTGGTCTGCTATAAATCGAGAACATACAGAACAAAATGAAAATCCTTTATACGTAACTTACAAGCCCCTGCAGTGGCTGTAGTAATAATTAACGACTAGGTATTGAAGGTAAGTGCATATACTAACATATTTTATATTATTGCAGGGAGACGGTAGGTAGATGATTTTCATTCGCGGTTAAAAAATGCAAACGAATATAAAGAAATCAATTTTCACATTCCGCATCAATCGATTACTCATTACTCATTACTCATTACTCATCGCTCATTAGTCATTACTCAAATAGTAAAATGTATTTACAATTTTAAAGGTTCGTGAAAAAATTGACTAGGATAACATTGGATGTTGTATTATAACTTACTCTAATGTTTAATTACATTTTAGTTTTTACACGAAAATATGATTGAGTATAAAATAATACTATAGTATTTTACACCTACGAGTACATTAATGGAGAACTAACGGAGAAGTTTTTGCTAACGGGAATTAATTAACCGCGTGTTCACCACAAAACACGTAGATAAACACAGATGGTTATGTCTTTTTTTTCAGTCTTAGTTCCGTAGAGTTTTATAAAATAAAAAGAGTTTGTAAAAAATTCTACAAAAGTCAGCTCACTTAAATTTGTATGTCCACTGAACTCGGCTGAGGGATTAATCACTCACGTTTCATTGGAATAAAAACGTGTCTGAGAAATTTTCTTTTCTTTTTGTTCATTAACAGATTTTTACTAAACAAATATTAAAGCATTTTCTCTTTTATTCTTAGGTCAGATGAGATAAGGTTAGGTTATAGGTGTGTTAAGTAACTGTCACCTGTCCACTGTCATCAATGAATAATACTAACGTTTTTTTACTGTTCTTTTTTTCATAATCTTATTGTATCATTACCATCATCTTAATGTGTAGAATGTATATTTTTTAAGAGAAGTGTATACATCTAAAGTGACAGTACTAAGTATAATTGATTTTATTTGTATAGAAACAGAAAAAACATCAAACAATATTTTTTTAACATGTATATTATGCACGCTACGCCTGTACAAGAGTATCTAATATTATGAATTTATAATTTATACTTCAAAGACACTTACTAAAGCAGGTTTAAATCTTGTCCATAACACGTGGACTAGTTGAACAATTTTAATTCAAAAAAAATATTAGCCTATAAGTACAGTTTAAGAATTAAGATATAATATTATGCATTGTTAATGAATTGAGATTCGACGGATTAATATAATAAAACGTCTTTAATTAAATTATATTTTCTACGTAAATATATAATACTGTCGATAAAATATTGACTAGTCTATTATACGACCCGTTCAAAATTTTAAATTTATTCCATACACTCATATTTTAACATCTTCACGAAATAATTATCTTTGGTACATAATCAAAAAATAATAATCGATTCTGTTTTATTTTAAAATGTGCATGTGTATCATGTACTTAATATATAATTAGTAAAAATAAAATATTTCAAATATGTACTATTTATAGATATCACATTATAATTATCTTATAAGAAGAAGTATATACAAATTATGAATACTACGAGATGTACAGTTAGGTATGGCCGTATGGGGTTACTTATTCAAATTCCGTGTTGTAAGAACAGGTTTTTATTAAATTAGCAAATATATTCCTTATAATAGTTAATAACATCTCCGCCGAATTGAATTTTAATATTATTTATATATTCGTGAATGTACTCCTATGAGTCCTATGCTAATAGTACCTACCAATATATTCGATATTTTGTGAATGCATGCAAGGTTAGATAACTATTGAAAGACTTGCCTATAGATCATTGATGTAGTCATAAAGTATTATTTTTATAATCAAGTGCAATAATTTGAACTTTAAATCACGCCGAGTGTAGCTTAAATAATATGTAGGTAGGTAGGTACCTATAAGTATAAATGTATAATACCGAAGTACAGTTACCTATAGTAAGAACTGGGTTAGGTTTTGAATGAGATAAATTATTAATGTACTTACATGCGTTCATTATCTATTAAATTATTAAATGTATAACACATAATATAATAATATATATGATAATTGTACCTATATGAATTAAGATTCATTACAGATTTATTTTGCATTCAAACGATAATAGCAATTATAACAGTATACCACGGCAAACCCCCTCCCGTAAATCACTAATTGTTTACATTAATAACAAAAACAACCAGAAATATTATAAAAGATGATAGATAGGTATAAGATAAAAAGTTATCAATCAAAATGTTGTAAGAATTAATTATTAGACTTCATAAAAATCTCCCAACACTTTTCATGCGTTCATTTTATTTATTTCTGTTTTTAGAATGTTATGTTAATAACAACTAAAAAATGTCTTATATTTTCATCTATGTACAAACCGAAAGGCAGTGGAATTATTCTGATGAACAATTTATCTTGTACATATTTATGACTAAACGTATTTCGTTACAAATACCGTCGGTTGCAAATTAAATTAATCTAGGTCTTTGTGGTCTGCAGCATTCAACGACGCGGTAAATACTCAGGGTGGGGTCTCGAAGAATGTTAAATCATTTCCGGCAACCTCCTGGGGTTGACATAATGAGAGAATTCTACTGACACCAATCTTAGCGTCGCCTTCAGCACTAGGACATCATCTCATGGAGTGTCTCATATTCTATCAACGGCACATATCGGCGCGTAGGTGCAACTTTAAGGCGATCTGTTATGCTAAACATAACCTACCCATAACTGCTATCAGTCATTGTGATTTTAATGTCTTGATTTGTTTCACATTTAAAAACTTAACTTTGAATCATGATTCAAACTCAGTCGTAGGTTGACTCTGCGACGTCAACCACAGACACAAGTGCATGTATATAGTTTTTAAAATATTTCAATATTTACTATTATACAAAAAATAGTTAGAACCTCATCAGATTATCAATTTATAATTGTATATTTTTAAAATACGTAGAAAGTGTAAGTGGACAAACTATTTTATTTTAGATTTTGATTTCTTAAAAAAAATTGTGGAAAATTAGTTTTAATAGCCTAATCTCTAGATGTCATTTATTCAATGGGTTTAGAGTTATTTTTAGAAGTCAAGTCCCCACGATTGTAGATGGTTATTTTTTCATTAATCATAATATAATATACTTTACAATTTTATACTATTGTGTTAATTGTTTATTTGTTTAACTTCGATTGTTTATTAATTCATTAAGCTAAATGATACATTTATCCAGACGTAATAATTAAAGTTAAATATTAAAACTAATAATATAAGGTTATAATAAAAATGAAAATAATATTTTATAAACCTATTTGATTAGTTTTTATTTGATACTTGTACTATTTTTAATGTTTGTAATTTAAGATTTATATATTTTATTATTTCATTATTTTGCTTTTTATTTAGCCTACAAATTACCTAATTAAGTTAATTAAATAAATTATTTTAGTGGTTATTTAATGGTATTAAAAAAAATATATGTCATCAAATAATCACTATTCTTCAAATTCAATGTCATGGGTATATATACTTCATATTTTTAGTTATTAGTTTTAACTTTTAACAAAGAAGTTTCATTTTTACGATGAAAGTTTAGATAAAAGTATAACACAGAGAATTAGGTAGGCATACCTTGGAATCTACTATCTAGCATAAAGGTATTTCAAACATTTTGAATTTTAAACGTTTTCTAAGAATGCAGTTAAAGAACACTTTCAAATAGTTATAAAATCGATTATCAACTTATCGAGCTGTTAACTGTACTATTGGAGTCTGTAAGCACATATAGTTTCTATGAGTTGGGTTGCAGTATAAAATGAATAGTTGTACAAGAAACTATTTTTGTGTTGCTGTGATGAAATAAATTGTAAAATTCCGTTAAGTTAATATAAATACCAATTATCAATAATTATGTTGATAATGTATACAAATAACGTCATTGAACTAGGTGTATAAATAAAACAAATCTTGACCTCTATTACCCATGGTGTATTGATACCTATCTGTATATAATATATTAATATATATTATACATAGATACGAGTAGCTTCGATTACCTTTACGACTAAAAACCAAAGAAAACAATAGAAAGTCAGAAATTTGAAAACAAAAACCGGAAACATAATCAAACTATCCTGTGAACATGATTTTCATAAATTAAAAATGATGTGAGACATTCTTGTATCGATGACCCTCGAGGCTTCTTAACGGTACACGGTAACGTGTGACCTATACACCAAACATTCCATATCCAATCATACGTGGTAGCTAGCACAAAATCAAGACGATTATTTATTTTTTTTTTTTCGTTTGTTTTTTTTCGGACGTAACGTAACAAAATGTAAGAGTTCTCATGATATTATTATTATATTATCGCACATATCATATTTGTCTATAATCGTATTGTACTGCACGAATCTGTTGCTAACAGGTATCCCATTGCACACGGCGTATATTTTTAAGTAAAATAACAATTTTATTTTATTGTGTGCAACAAAAATAATATAATATCTTGAATAGTATTGAATCTTGATTGACGTGACACGTCGTACCGATACCTACTCGCGCGTCGCTATGTATTAATAATAATATATACTGATTAGATATGGTGGACCTATCGTGCTGAGTCTCTTTTTTGTGTTGTTTAACGTATTTAACGGTGCTTTTTTACCTCTTATCCTTTTGTACAGTTAGATCTATTCATCATATACAACACGCTCTTCCTGCCTATCGTCCAGTGTCCTCTTCGACTGTAATATAATAATAATATAATACTAGGTAGCATTTACGACGAATTTTAATTTTCAGATGATTTAGTGAACTCGCTAATAATAAAATTACTTATAATCCAACAACAAGTACACTGCAATATATGTAGGTACATAATTTTGGGTACCTATACTGTTCATCTTTGTCAATAATAACATTTTTCAAATGATAAGGGTGTAGAAAATTGTCGAAATGTAATGTGATACTTATGTATAATGTAGATAAGCCATCACGACAGTTGAGGTACCTACCTAAACTCGTGATGCTGGCATGTATGTGTGTATGTCTCTTACACTTATACACACCACCAGCGGCAACTCGTCAAGTTTGCCTGTACGAAACGAGGTCTTAACGTCTGTGTATGCGTGTGTACCTATGGGGCCAAAAGGTTTGTAGTCGACCTTCAAGCCCACACCACATTCCAGACACATATATAATACAAACGGTGCACGCGGGAACCACTTTTCAAGAAAAAAAACACCAAGTATAGAATGTGATAATAATAAACCCACCCTTTAATCCTTGTGCGTGTCTCTATGTTATTACCACACCGCACCCTAAGAAAATAATCAACAAAAACCACCCCTGCACGGCTGCATTTAGGTAGTGAGTCTATAAATGGCAGTGTCATCTTTCGATGAAAATAAGTCGAAACCGGATAGGTTTTTTTTTGTATGACGGAGGCTGTTTCAAATCAAATAGTCGTCAGACCGACAGCGACGACTGTATGTTTATAATAGGAAGTGAAAATCAATACCGGATTACTCAGTCTCGGCAATAAGAAGGTGGAGAAAAAATACAGGCCTCCACGTTCGTCATAGAAGCATTTTTTTTGCATCTGGTGAAAGTCAATGTTCACCGTCTTTGCAGGCCAACGTCATGCTGATTTCCCCACCATCTCCACCCCCAATTCCGTTTTGATTAGTCACCATTGTCAAGGACATACAAATGTCTGGGTGGCTTAATATTAAAATTCATTTTCCCTCATTTTTACATTGTCCGATTTCAAACCACCTGCTGAATAATTCTGACTTGCAGTTATAAGTTCTTTATTATTTAAATCATAAAAATAATATTGTAATATTATAAAAATATTTTTCCCACACAATTATAATTTTATTATTATGGAATCGTGACGAGTAAAATAATATAGCTTAGATTATCGAAATAGTTAGGGAATTCAAATCGATTTAGTAGAAGATTGAGATTTTGAATTTTACGAATTTTTCCTGGATAACGAAAGAGAGGAATTTTAAGGCGTTCTTATGAGTCGAAAAAACAATTGACATATTATAGCCACATTTATGTTAATTGATTTTATTTATATTGAGTTGTATTAAATAATTACAATGTATGATAAAATTATTTGACCTGAGTCGCAAACAGGATGTAACGATTTAATAATACCAAGCACTCATCGTCATAAAAGTAAAACATGTAGTTGAATGACAGCAGAACAATTAACAAAATTATTTGAATGTTAATGTAACTAAAATCAAATTATACCTAATATACATTGGTGGATTTTTTTTTTGGGGGGGGAGGGGGTTGCAAGGATCAAATTCTCATAGATTTGACCAAATATCCACCTATGCAGTAATATGTCATATATATATAAGCCAATAATACAGTAAGTTTATTAACATAAGTAGGTTAGTTTCATGTATTTTATCTCAAATCACATAACCCATAATTTGTCAGCAAGTACCTTATATAAAAATGTATGAGTAATCTATTAAAAATAAATTCCCTTAATGAAAGCAGAAAAATAAATACATACCTAGTTCTTAAGTAGGTATTCTAAGAATTTGTGTGGCGTAGTAAATTTGAATAATGCTTGATATAAACTATTTGTCGAATCTTAGTCATATTAATTCTTACCTGATTCGTTATTCGTTAAAAATTAAAATACTTTCCTAACTGAATAATATTTTATTCAGTTACAATAATTATTGTATGCTCAATATACTTTTTTAATTTATAAAATACTTAAAATTTAAATGTGTTTACGATTTTTCAAATAACTTCAAAATACCTTATATAATATAAATAAGTATAATTGTATTTATAATATAATTATGCACGTTATAAGTACTAAGTAGATGGTTTATCTAACCTTATAAGAAGTAAAAACACTGAATTGTAGTACCTACTAGTAGTATACAAGTTACAACTAATATTAACAAAATATACAACTATAAATATTATGAGAAGTATCAATTTTATGACTTTAATATTGACAACTCTATTAACCATAATTGTCCATATATGAGTCCTAAAAGAATATTGTGGTTAGACGGTTCATTCAACTGTAGGATGCCGTATATGGTTGAAACATGATCTAAAACAAAAATACATAAAGTTTATAATTGAGAATATTATAACTTTAACGAGTACAGCAATATGAAATTTGAAAATTGTATTCTTTTCAAAAAAATAAATGTTAACTGTTAAAAGACACAAATTACGCTGTAAATTTGCCCCTTCAATTGTTTGTCTTCAATTTTTTAATATTATTTTTACTCATAGAAAAAATGCTACTAATAATAATACAGATAAGAATTTACGTGGGATTATTAAAATTTGATGAGTCATATCTTATGTCTATACGTTTTTAAAATATTTTTATGAAACTTATGATTACATTAAAAATACATTTACAAATAATTTTTTAACTTAGGTATATATACTTTACAATTTTAATTAGGTACTAATCTGCGTTAACCCTAATAATGAAAAATTACTTCCAAATCAAGGTAAAAATAAATGTAAATAAATTTGAATACTACAGTTATGCTATTATTGCTTAATTAGCTTATTATATAAAATAATATATTCTTATAATTATTACTGAATATTAATTAATTATCATTATATATGAATTATATTATTTTTCATCTCAAAATAATATGTTTCATTGCCATCTATAATTTTTATACATTTATTTATTTTACTTACTACATAAACTTAATTGAGTTAATTTATTACTCATAGTTATTAAGTACTTAATACTTATTATAGCTTATGTTTTAGAAATTCTATAGTTTATTTGTGTGCATAGATATAATATTAAACATAACTTAATAATAAACTGACGACATATTCGAAACTCTCAGGCTTGATATGATGGTTATGATTTATGAACTATGGAAAATCTACATTTTAATTTCCTTAGGAATTTCAGGATTTCTTTCCACTGATGTACTGCAGAATAGTACCCACTTTCCCAAGTCTTTGGTGTTTAAATTAACCATGTTTAAATACAAATTAAGTAACATATTTTCGTGAGTCTGACAATTTTTGTAAAATTTAACTTTTAGCGCTAATAAAAAAAAATTACAGTATTTTTATATTATTCAATTGACAAAAAAGCAACTCGTGAGAAACCATGTATTACATTTTTAAGCTTTTTTATTCACAAACAAAAATGTTTACTATATGAAGATTGAAATTTTGTTATGTCTATAAATAGTACAAAAAGAGCTATAATATTTTGAAAACAATGTCGTGCTTATAAAATGCTAACACAATTATTTGGTGAAAAATGCATGTTTCTACCTTTAATCGCTACAGTAAAAAAACAACATTTATTTTAGCTGAAACTAATTTACGAACAACTTTCTGTTTATTTTGAAAACTGCAGCGAATTTTTTACTTTTGACCTCCCCTAAGCACCAACTAGATCATATAAACTATTGACGTCTGATGACAGATATAAACATTACACCGCACAAAATCACAAAAAACTTTAATAAAAGTTTATTTCCCTATGATCTGTTTTTCATAAGCTAAAAAAAAATGTTGAAGCTCATTAAAGCTAAATTTGTTATATACAGTATACACAGATAGGAATTCGCTACTTATCTGCCTATATGGAATCACAGTAAAGTCAATTATTCATCTTTAGTATAGTTACATGTACTCTCATATTATATTTATTTTGTATACTTTATGTATTTCATACTCGTAACTGCAATGTATCAATTTTCATAGCATTTGAAATCAGAATTTCAAGACCAATTTAGTAAAAATATTAAAGTATATTCAAATATATTTAGACTTGCATACCTACCTATTTAAAATACATCGTTTAATCAATGTTTACATTGCTTAAAGTGTAATTGCTTTAAATATATCTAAATTTGTACTTCAGCGTTTAATCCTATTCACACTAAACAGTTATTCAGCATTTTTGCTAATTTTAAAAGTGGATTCTGTAGTATTAAATAAAAATAATAAGTATAAAGCAATAATTTTTTAATATTTTTATACACGTTTGAATTACACTTAAGTTTTAGACAAAAATAAATATTTACATCCTGCAGATTAATATACACTTTATACATAGTTTTTCATATTTATGTAGTATATATATTATCTACCCTAATGGCCTAATATAATAATAGGTATGTTGTGCATGAAATGGATACACTATGCATATATTATTATGTTTTAACTTCATCTGTTAATTAATTTGTTAAAAATTCTATACCTCTTAGGGATAATAATATTACCCATTACTTATTATTGTAATTAATAAATTGTATTGTAGTAATATATAAACGTAATACAAAATAAAAAGGTTTACATTATAATATTATAAAAATGTACTTCTCTATAGGTTATATACTATTCAATTTATTATAGATAAATCAGAGTGATTACTGACCTTAATAGTTATAAACAAATAAAACAATTACAAATGTATTTACAAATCTTACATTATCTTTAGTATTTTACCTTTAATTATTATTTTATAATGATGTGTATCATTATTATTATTATTATTACTATCAACATGATTTTCGTTATTTAGGAAGGAACACTCGCCACAATTTGTCCGTTTTACCTGCGCACCGTAGTGGTAGGGGCGCACCTGCCTGTCTTGGCCAACAGGTTTCTTCTTTCTAGGTAGTTAAGTACAATAACCCGTGTCGGTTGGACGGCTCCGAGTAAGGTGTCGCAATACCGGTATCGTTTATACTAACCATTACCTATACACATTTATATTATTGCATTTTACTTTTTGCTAGTGCTTATTTAGTATTTTTCAGTTTTTAAAGTTTTGTGAAATATTCTAGTTAAGTGTACCGTCGGTCTAGTGAAAGTGTTAATATTTCTCTGCGGGAATATGGTGTTTTGATGGATTAAACAGTCTCACTTAAGAAAAACACAGGTAAGAAAAAAATATTTTTTGTATTTTTCCTTTTAAACCTTAGGTCTTTTTTAATTTAAAAATAAATAATAAATATTTATAATTTATATCGAGATAATTTAAGTAAAAATACTCAAACCAAATGAATAAAAAAAATAATGTAACTCCTTAATCCTTCTCAAATCTGAATTAGCGGATGATATTCGATGAATTATTTATAAATGTATTATTAAATAATATTGTTTGTTGATTTTATATTATTTATTAATGTTAGAAAATTTCTTTCAATGAAGTTATTTTATACGTAGATTGTTATTACTATCCAATGTGCACATTCTATTAAACTACATATACGTATATATGTACCTAACTTGATAATCTATATGAGGTTTTAAAAATCTTAGGACACGGTTAATATCTTTATATAGTTTCATAGAATCGTAATATTTCATTGTGTACATCTGAAGTCAATCTAACCGTGGATAATAGTCTTTTGTGCTTAAATGTGGGTCAACGGCACCAAAGTTATGATATCTAATTACACGGTACATTATGACTACCCATATGATAACATTATATTTGTGATTATAGTAATTTTTTCGTAAAAATATCGTCAGAGTCCTTTTAGTTGAACATCAAAGTCAAGTATAAAATATATTACCTTACACCTGAATACATTTTTATGGTTTGCATTTTTTGTTGGCATATAAATATATAATCATAAATGAAGTCTCTATTAAAATACATTTTTCTATAAAGAGAAAAAAACATTACTTATAATTCTTATAAACACCTGTACATTTCTGTTGTTATATTTTTGTTAGAGAAAAGTCCCCTCCTACACAGGGATTTAAAATAAACTATTGTGTTGAGTCTAACACACGTCTCGCCCAACCCTCAAGCTAAAATATGTTTTATTTGGCCGTGGGATTATTCAAACGAATGCCCAGCCAGAGGCCAAGAGTCATTATTTTCAAAATGTCATATGTAACCTCTATACACTAAAAATAATATATAATATTATAATACAAGTGCCCATTGTAGTATGAAAAATGAAAATATATTTTGTATTTTATATCATAGTTTATAGGAAATTAAATTTTTTTCATCCAACATTCTATGTTTAGGACGTTCAACGTTACTTTCGATTTTTATGATATATTCTTATATTTTTACTTATTATTACTTATCATTGATTTATAATAACTTTTATGGTTCGTGGATGTGAAAGTGACATTTTTCAAAATTCATTAATATTATTTTTTTAAAATATTATACTAATAACCAAAAAGTAATGACAAGATACAATATGCAACATCACTTCTGTATTATGAAAATTAATTATAAGTGTTATACCTAACTGTTTAAAAAGTTATTTTAATGAATTCTGTGTTGATGTAACAAAGTATCATCGATGCGATTATGTATAATATACCGTTTTTATAAAATATTCTACAATAACCGGATGTTCGCATGCATGACTATATTATAATTATTAAATGATAATTTATATTGATTAAGGCGTTTCTTTTATTGATAAAATACATTTTGATTGAAGGTACAGAGATTATATCAGCATAGTGTATAACAAAGGGAATACGTATCGTAGCATTGTATCATAATTTCTTCATATAATCATATCTCACAAATAAATCACTAATAAGGTAAATTTAAAATTACAAAATACAGATACACCATATATTTTCAAATAATTAAAAATTTTTTACAAGTTCTCTCAAACAGTCAAATGGTACATAATGGTTTGTAGTTTGAACACTTAAAACGTTTTGCTAATACCTGTCCTATTTTATTTGAATAATAATAATTTCTTGTCGGCAGGTTAGATACAATCTGTCCACGAACCCTACCATGATGGACTCAGTTCTATGATAAAAGTCATTGTCAATTATAGCCTTTATGTGATATACTGTCTGACTATAAAACTATTTATACATTTTTATTAAGTTTTAAATAATTCGAACTGGTAGGTATTCAACCAAATTTATTTTTTAACATATTTATTAATAAATACAATAAAGATATTGATTATAGTAGTATAACTATAATATTATAGAGTCATATTTACTTATTTCCTTACTATATATGTTTGTAAAAAAGTGTTTGATCGTTAAACCGTTCACGGCTTTGTACTTTCTTATAGTGAAATTCTTTTTCTGAATAGTAGGTATGCCCGTAATTGTCTACTGCCTATTATAGAAATATCTAAGTTTATATACATCAGTAATTTATACTGTAGGACTCCATAGTCTAAACAATATATATTTATTTTGCCATACTTAAAAAATCAGAATATATACGTAGTTTTAAAATGTTATTTTTTTATTAAAATTAAATATTTAATTGAGTTAAAATTAATTAAAATTACTTATTACATTTCAAATTTTAAGTTTAAATAGTTTATAATTTTATTTTAGGTACAGTATAGTTTAATACTGTTATTTATTTTTCAACGTCTAACAAACAATTATTATTTTGTAATATGTTTTCACATTGTTTAAAAATGTATAGATGAATGCACATTAATATATACTTCGTTATTCACAATATGATTACGATAATATAACAAATAATGTACTTAGAGAAATAATAAGAACTAATAAGATTTTCGTGTATTCATTTAGTCGGTCATTAATTAAGTATGATAGACGATAGTGATGGGTATAATAAAAACAAATTGTAGTTGAAATATGATATTGGTTTTATGATTTATATTATTGATAGATTGGTACCCCATAATCATTAGGTCCTAACTTATAATGAAGGTATAATGGTATAAACTATGAAGCCGAATTCTTCAACTCAGGCGGTGTGCGCGCGATGATTTAATGAACTTGACCTGTTGGCAAGATGTGTTATGCTATTATGGCTATAAAGAGAAAATAAATGTCAGAAAGATAATTATACATTTGATATAGGTACCTATAGTCTATACATAAGGTGGTATTGCTTTGAAGTATATTAATATATATATATATATATATATATATATAATATTATATAGTATATTATCATCTATGTCTATGTGAATATGAGATACCCATACCTATGAACAACAGTCATACAGACACACCAAAAAATCATAACGGCGTAAGGAAAAAAATATGCGTTTTGTCTGACAGAGACTTAAACAGCCGTACGTGAATGAAACATAATTAACGTTAAATGTTTTAGATATGTTTTTTTTTTATAACCGTCTATATTTTATACCTAGCCATCTAGGTAGTCGTATTAATGTTAATCACACTCTACACACTCAACAAACGATTTATATTTTTGGTAACCGAACTGCTGTACAATATTATAACATGACATTTATACGACAGTAACCATGTCTGTCAAAAAATACATTGTTCAGTATAATCGTGCACAGCATTAGATCGATGATAATTATTATTATGAGAAAAAAATCAAGTGCATGCGTATATAACGTTAAATGATTTCTTTGCTTCTCGCAGACGGGTCGTCATATCTTATGATAGGTACCTACACGGCTACACATAATATAATAATAATAGAATTACATATAAATGATCGTATCGTTTGACGACATTGTGTTCTACACAAAACGAGCCGTTACGTATTTTTATTACGTTAACTATGTTTATATTATTATCTAAATAATAAATATTTTTATTATTACCGTCGAGTAGTCCCCCATGTACCGCGGTCAGTTTTACAAAAAAAATATCGTGTTCACCGATTCGACTCCGTAGTTTCGCGGCATCATCGCCACGTCATACTCGGGTCGATATTATATTATATACATAGCGTTCGCACATGCAAGAGTGATCGTTAAGTCATTGTCCGCAGGTTAAAAGCGGACACACACATAAACGCACGTATTCATACGCGATGATCGCGATTTCGACAGTCATCGCAATCATGGCGTTGTCCGCTGCTTGGTATGCTACAGCTACCAGAGCTGGTACGCAACAACTAAAGTCGAAAGACGACGATTTTCACGGTCGTCTGAAATATAATATTGCCGACGTATAGGTGTGCCGCTATATATATCATAATATAGCTATTTGCATTCCGATTAGTCCGAGTGGATATGAATATTACAGATCTCGTCAGTTTTAGCACTACTTGGGAAGAAAAACGTAATAATATATTAAGGAACGACAATCCGGGTCGAATAGGCGCAAAAAGCTTTTACTCCAGAACGGCATCTTTCTCACACTCATAATAATATGATATATTGTATAATACACGAAAATATGTACTTCGCTTCAGCGGGGCTCAAGGAGGAGCTAGATGATAGGAATACAAAAAATATAACTCCTCTTAGGTGTACGATATAATGTACCCACTACCCGTGTTATATTAATATGATATTACTGCACATACATCGATAGTTATTGTAATGTTGTACTTACAGCCTAATCCGCGGCAACGGCTGCCTGCCTGATTATATTATTCTATTATGATGTACAGGTACTTATTGTTTTTCTGCCGCCGTGTGCTGTCGATCGGTATATTGTTGTCGTGGACGTCGGTGGCGCATACGATTCGGTGGCAAATCTAATTAATACGATTAATTGATAACGGATTAAAGCGTGCGCGTACACCGTGAATAATGGAGCTTGCGCGCGCAGCGGGAAGCCCGCGCAAAAGCAGATCGTCGATATTATTCTAATAATATTATAGTCTCGTAGCGCAACGCATATTTACACACATAAATGTATTTATATGATAAAAACTATGTACACCGTTGTACACACATAAGACATAATAATGATATACCTAATATAATATTATTGAAAATTAGAATATGTATTACAAGAAGTACCTACTAAATCGTTTACGAGTATACCTACTTATACCTATTACCCGGTATCAGCAGCATAAACTGTGCCATATCGTTTTATTCCCGCCGCATCCATTTTATTATATACATCACACAACAACTTTACTGCAACAACACCGAGTATTTATTATGTAGGTACATGAGATTATATTATTTTTTTTTTTATTTTACTTCGGGTCGAATCACGAACCGTGTACACGATTTAAAGCCCATGGATATGCTCCATTTATACTGTAGTATTATTCCTACGCCAATAATAGACCTTTTACACGCCGACGACCATAGAAAATAATACTAATTACTAATAACTGCCGACGTCGACGTTGCACCAGCACCGTTGCAGTTGGGACTCGTGCGTTATGCACTTATTTCGGTCGGTCGTATATAAGACGTGTACGAAACATGTTAAACAGTAAGTTTGACGTATAATTACTATAGAAAACAATATTATGTTTGTACCTACATTGGCTACATTGTACTTATACAATAATAATATTATTACATTCGCATACATGATACATCACCGCCGCCGCCGGATCGTATACGCTCGATCCATCGGTGACCGACCGACCGATGCAAATCGCAAAACGATTTTTGGCCTGTTTTTCCGTTCGGATTTTTTTTAAACGCTTCTTTGTATTATTATTGGTACGCGATGATGATAAAAATAATAATATGCATCACATCGACTATAAATCGCACGCCGCCCTGCTGTTACATGGACCGTGAAATGTGGCGGTTATGTATCTTCGCAGTATTCCGTTTATTATTGTTTCTCTGTGGTCTAGACCAGCGATTTTCAAACTTTTTTTTCGCGTACCACTCATGTGTATTATTAATCTGTCGCGTACCACTTATGTCTATTTCCATGTGACCATGATCAAACACAATTTAAAAAATTCATTTATTTACTCTCCGTTCCATCATTTTGTGACCTATCGCGTACCTACCGACATGTGGTACGCGTACCATAGTTTGAGAAACTCTGATCAAGACGAATCGTGGAATAATTATTATCCGGCGGAAAAACATCTGTACCTATACCTATAAATTGTAGGTCAAAAAAATACGGTAGTACAGCACATAAAACTCGGACAATTATTATATTTTAAGAATAATTTTGACATTAATAAGCTGTGCCATATTGTTGACAAACGAAACCGTCTTGAAATCACGAATCGTATAGATATTTGAATTTCATGATGTATTGGTGTACATATATTATAGTGTTTAACTTCATAAATTAAAATTGCATGTTGTTAGGTGATTGGGGAACTTCAATTTAAATTAGGGTCGTAAACTCGAGGTTTTCTTTTCTTATAATAAATAATATTATATTGGAGACGATAAACGTATCAAATAGATTATAATTAAG
Organism: Myzus persicae; assembly: GCF_001856785.1. Lineage (NCBI taxonomy): Eukaryota > Metazoa > Arthropoda > Insecta > Hemiptera > Aphididae > Myzus > Myzus persicae. Next base: position 65,541 of record NW_019104190.1, read on the forward strand.
TTTTAATTAATAGTAAATTTAGACTTAAAAAGTTATTCTCAAAAATTTTACCTAAACAAATCAAATCTATGCTAGTTAATATAATTAGTTACAATATTTTTCGCCAATCTGTAAACAGCAATAATTGTTTTAAATGTCATAATATTTATTTAGTTTTTGTTAAAAGGACACCTTAACATAAAAGTACATTTATTAATTTCGAATATAGGCATATGTTATATAGCTTATAGTTTCTTATAGCATTTCGCCATACAATACACAATGTAAGCTATTGTTAAAAATAGAATATTGGGTAAAACGAGAACCAAGACGAATATCGTCTCCCTGGAGTATATATGCATGAGTGACGTACCTTTTGGAGCCAAACGATAATTTTTTACGACCGTAGACACTCTGGAATTTTGGTCTTTCGGCACGTCTCACACGATATCGAGATCCACAGAAATCTGACGCCGTCAAAAGTCTAGGAACCCCAGGTCGTATAATATTGTAATTATTTAACCGAAAATCCACAACAATGACGAACATTTATCGCTATATATAGTACTCAGATACGCCCCTGCTTGAATCAAGATGGTTATTACATCACTTACCTATATATATATTATATATATATACCCGGGTTGCTATAAGAATCCTACCTAACCATTCTTCTTGACGTGGTATTTCAGGGGTGCGTTTTATAATAATAATAAATAAGAATTTAACAACAAATTCCCACTGTAAATTGATTTTGAAAAGTGGTTTTTCTATGTTATTAGGTACCTGCAGTATACTTTGAAAACGGGTAAGTGGTAACGACCGACCGTCTCTCCTTGGATAATGCAACCCATCCTTTTTATTCGTTTATATTTTATTTTTGTTTGTGTGCGCGCATCTGCAGCCTGTCACTATAATAATAATTTATATATGTTAAGGCCCCTGCAGCCGCGACGCACAGGTAGTATCTCCAAGACGTGTCTGCAAGAAACGAGATTTCGGGTATGATACATCTATACGGTCGTCGGTGGTTATACAATATACATATATACACGTGAGTTACATGACGTGTAATAATATAAAATACCTTTATAATACATGATACTATTATATCGAGTCGTCGGCAATCCCGACAATCCCGTTACGCGCCCGGTAACGACGGTATTTTTTTTCTCTGCCGATCAAAGAAAATAATAATATAAATGATATTAGTATAATATATACGAAACGCGCGTGCAGGCAGCTAGTATACCCGAGTATAACTGTATACCTAAACTCTGAAACGAGATTTTAAGGTGTTGCGCAATATTATATTATCTACTACGTCGGAGTGCAAAAACCCCAATGTCCGTGGTTATCATTCGCAATGCGGACGACGCTCCACTCCGCGCCCGACCGACGACGGTTCGGTTACCGGACTCTTGGCGCGCAACGATTATAATTATTAATAAATACCTACACGCTGCACACGGCACACACGTATGTGTAATATATTATTTCATTGCGATAAACTCACGTATATTTAATATTAATATATTATTGTATTAAATTGTATGTATACGATATCGTTATTATAATATATTATTGGCAGAGGCCCGTGTGCGGAAAAACGACGTTCGTTACCTACATTTTAATTACGCGCGTCCGTCTTCGTCGACCTGGGCAGTGCCCGGTAATTCGATAGGCACGTCGCGTAGTTGGTCGGCAAAAAAAAAGTGTAGGTACGTAGGAGCCGGGCGCGTCGCCCCGCGCGCGCGTAAACCGGTTGTTGGCCCAGTGACGTATAATGATAATAATAATAATACGGCGCGCGGCGTACGAGCTGCGAACGAACGCGCGCGCGCTCGGCGGTAGAGGAAGTCATCGGGAGCATCGAACTCCTCCCGGGCCACCGATGCCGCCGCCGAGCTGATGAGCTGGCACCGTCGTCGTCGTCCGTGGTCCGTGGTCAAAACGGCGACAACGACGACGACGCGACGCCGCCGCCGGCTTACAAGTCGGCGTAATAATACGCTGTGACCACAACCGGACGACCAACAACTATTATATTATTATTATTATTATAGTGAACTAGCCCGCGCCGAATCGGATTCGGCGGCACGTCCTTTCACACACGCCGCAGTGTCAGCTCTATAATCGTCATCATGATGAATCGTTTTCGGACCTGTGTATAGTATTATGATATGCGTAGTATATTATACAGTAATTAATAGCCATCAGGTAGGTCTGACTACGAATTGAAAAGACGGAATTTTCAGGTTTTAAAAGTTTAAAATATGCTAATCGCTTGATAACTATATATAATAAATTAAAAGTAAGAACGAGAAGACATAATTCTATAATCGTTAGAGTAATATTATTTAATATTCCCATTGCCCAAAGTCGTAGATGTAAAACCCAAGATGTAAGATTCGGTTTAAAACCCAATAATATAGCTGATATTATATTTTTAATAAAATTATCACAGAAAATGCAATCACGACTAAATAGACTATACAGCGAGTTGATCAACAAGTATAGGTATAAATAGCAACAGTCATCGAATCATTTGCATCATTTTTTTCAACGTTAAAAGGCATCAACTCGGTACTTGTTGTTTAAATAGCCACTCACGAAAATGATAGTACACAATAAGATATTCTTATTTTTGACCGTGCTTCACCTGATCACGTTTACGATATACCTACATTATGTATGTGGCACGAATTATTATATAACGATTATTTTATAATGTATTAATATCATATTATACTCAGTCCGTTTATATACAACGATGTATACAACTGTATATAGATTTGCACTGCTCCCACACGACGAAAACTGCGTGACGGAGCTAAAAACGTTCCGGAAATCATTTTACAACGATTATTATTATTATTATTATATTATTATTACCATTTTTTAAATTTGTATGGAAGCCAAAACGGTTTTTTAATGAACAACAATGATGCGCGCTAGGTTCCCTCGTGAATAACTGCGAACAGACGCACTACCACCTATCTTCTTCCATTAATTAAAACTATCTATTGCCCGGTACATACAATTCATTATTAATTATTGCGTCGTAATTAGTAATTACGTCAAAATTAAAAATAATAATAAAAATACCGACTTGTTGGACCTGTAGTTATATTATATACCTCAACGGAATATTCGGTTCGTGTAAATTTATTGTTTGTAGTCTTCGATGTTAATACGCGCTCCGTGTGTATTCCGTTTTGGACATTGCGCTAAATCCGACTTCGGTCCGTCGTCGTCGTTATATAGGTATGTTGTACATCACAAGAGTTTTATTGCCCCCTGGCGTTTTTTTCTTGTATATATAGAACCAGCAGTCCGGTTATCGCGTACCTGTAGGTATATTATATTATTATTATATATGTAATATACAGCCGACGAATTTATAGCCAACAGGAATGCGCCGTCGATATAATATAGAGCCGACTGAGTAGTGAGTAGATGTAATTATTATTATATTGTGACCGGGCATATAGATGATGATGAAGTCTCTGGTCTCGACGTCTCGTGCGTATAGACGCGTATTAAAAGGATAAAAAAAAAATAACTCTGAAACTGCACTAAACACACGCTTTCTTTATAAAAAGCAAAAACCTATGCAGTTAACCTAAACACGCGTACCTACCTATGTACGATTATGACGGTTTTCATTTCACGCAAACGTCGTCCGTATATATACCCATCGTCGTATACCTATAAAAACGGCTGCACTTCAAATATCTAATTAAAATTTGAACGCACGTATCTTATAGGCTCAGGTATATAAAAATCTGACGAGATTTATAAATTATTACTCTCCACCCACGCTATTGTTAACGATATTCGAAATCCACCACAATACCGCAACGAGAAAAAATAAATCAAAACAAAACAGAAAACCGACATTATCCAAACACTTTTACTATTGATTATCGAGCGCATTATTCTGTATTATAATGCCACTTTTAATCGTTACCCGTGTTTTCTTTTCAGGTCGAACAATAGGGAAATTCAAACGATAATTATATTATATATAAACTAAATTAAAGACTGTAATGCGGCTAATCGGAAAATTATTATTCACACTAAAAACGAATTTCGGTCGTCACATACGGTTTTCTGAAATATTATATATTATTATTATTATTATTTTTATGGTGTGCTGATGATGCACTTGAGTTATGGTTCGCTGTGTTCGTGTAGTTCCAAAAAAGCCATACAAAAGCGGGTGCAACAGCCGGTAACGTTATGTGCAGGTGTTCGACACTGCACAGGCACCCAAGTATCATATATATATATATATATATATATATATATACAATGTAGGTACATATTTATAAATTGGCTATGGTTCAATACACAGCGAGTGTACACGTTATTCCCATATTATTATCGTACATTCGTACCCACATTCAGTATGTTCTATACATTTCGAGGGTTGGTCCGAATCGCGAAAAACAACAACACTTGGTGGGCGTGCGAGGCAATAAAAGACGCAGAGGTATTTCGTCTCAGACGTATTACGTCATATCACGTGCACCAATGGGCAACAACGGTAATAATAATATTATCATACATTTTCGGTGTGCGATCATTGTTATGAATATAGACAGATATAATATTATGGAATTATTGTCGTCTCCGTCGCCGACTAGCGTGCTGCAGTGCCCGTGTACATATATTAGAGGGACACTTACCTTATGGCTTATACACTTCGAATGAGCTCATTTGAGGGGAGACGGAAACGCTTAAGAGTATTATTGTGTTTAAAAGCTATCCACACGCTCGCTCGCCGCAAGTATTTAATATTCAAGACGAACAGTTTAACATCTGAACGCGATAGGTGTGACAGAAATAATATTACCGTCGATTCGCCACGACGATGGAGGATACGCATAGCATCGTGATGTGGTTGGGTTTTTGACCCGACGACCATTTTTTACACGTCTCCTGTGTAACAAAATTTCCATTCCACCTTCAACAGTACATGTATATAGGTACGCGTTTAGTATTCGGTTGGCACAGCCTATAACCCGCCGCATAAATTAAACATTAATGACAAAAAATCATAATACAGCTCTGTAATCGAGTCTCGGCCCGTCATCCGGTAGAGTTTTTTTGGTCTTCTTCTACAAGTTCAACACTCAGACGCTCCGCCGTCACACCGCCCGAGTGTGCAGAGTTTCGTTCAGTGATCTCATTGAGCTCGAGCGTCGATAACGAATTATAATTGTACCGTACACTTTTTAACGGGTAAAAAACAAACAGGCACGTAGTATATATTGGTACTTCTTCTATAGTTGCCTCTTGCCGATATTATACTAATATATTGTATTATAATCCCTGCTCGGAATCGGTTCATCTCGCAGTCGCTCACGAGTTTGATCCGATGTGACGAAACGTTCCGCGAAATTAACCTAGATTTGTACATGTGCCTACACTACAGCAACTATATACAGTGCTCCATAGTACTATATTGGCCGGCGCGTGGAAATGCGAATTACAGTTGTAATATATATATATATATATACGAGTACATATTAAAATACGCGCGAGTATATGTTTTTATTGTTGTAAAAATTATTGCAATATTATGATATTATGTGTATTTACCTACTTGCTATACTATACTGTGCCGGGTAATTTCGTGAGAAAGTGGTCATGGGCTTTGTGTCGCCCACGCGTTAAATAATTGGTCTTAATAACCGTCGTCGTGGGTAATATAATAATAATAATATAGTTGAGTGGGCGGTGGAGGGCTGGGGTGTTGTGCAAAGCCGTGAACACATTCTTGTCGCGTTTCTTGCTGCTGCTGCTGCTGCAGGTCTGGACGGCCGCAATAAATTATCAAATTTATATGTCTCGGGGTCGCCTGTTTCGATGTCTGAGGAAAACTTATTGTATTATTGTACCTATATATATTATTATATTTTTCGAATGAAACGAATGAACCGTATATTGTGTGTGAACGGACGAATATTGAAAAAAGGACCAGTAGCGGTCGATGACAATATATAAGCGCACTGCAGCAGTATAGGTATTGTATATTATATATATATGTATGCTTTTTTCAATGGTGAAATATGTGTTTTGTTGTCTGATAACAAGGCTTACACATTGAACAATACACTCGATGTTGTATACAAGTACCTAGGTATCAACTATCGAACGACGACGATGGTAGTTTTATCGTGTTCAAACATGGACCAACTATACACAACAAAATATAATACATCTTATATTATACCAATACGGCTTTAATACCATCATTGGTACGTATAATAATAATATGTAGTGACTGTTATGTGCACGACATGCAATGTACCTGCAGTGTAAATACCAGAAGACTAAAATCCGGGAGACTGAGATTATCTATATATTATTGTTACTTTTTGTTATTACGATAATAACTACCTACTATATAATCGGATTAAAACAAATTTCCGTTGTCCAATAATTGTAGATTTGTTTAACAATCGCCACAATATAATTGGTATATTTTTAATCACCGTGGGTCAGCGTGTTTTTTAGATTTCCCCAGCATTTTTCATTTTCCGATACAAAATGTTGTGGAATAATTTGTATATTGGGTATATTAATTTGTTTTAATTATAACATTAAATTATTTATCGTATAAGTATTAAGTATATTCGTATAAGCTGATATAGTCTGCATTCAGCAGTTAGTTTTGCAGATACAGAACGGAAAATTGAAATTCCAAAAAACTCGTTATGGAGTCGTTGTATCTAACAAGATACGAGATTTTATTTTTGAAACCAGTTTTAATTCATTGGCTAGAGTTAGAAAACTTTACTCATTTTTCTAAAATGTTGTATCTAAAGCAATCTATAATGTTATGTTTATCAAAATAGTATGGTCGAATCTAGAATAATGAATTCAAAAAACTGGTTTTGACACTTAGTTATATAGGTAGGTACTGCTAGAGTTAGGATTATCTCTATTTTTCAAAATCGTTCGTTTAGTATAGGTAACGTTCAATTTTGTGTTTACAGCAATATAGTTGGATTTAACAGTATGTCTTATTATCCGTTTGTCTGCGAAAGATGTCAACAAGTTCAGTTGTTTACCTACTATATTTTCTTAGTTCGAGAATTTTTTCTTCCGTAAAATCGTTAACAACCTACCTACACGTTTATTCGAATAATTACATTAAACAATATTATGGTCTGTGCAGGTCTTACATTGAGTGCTTTTAATGTAATCTAATGAACGTTGTTTTTCTGTATAATATTAGAATGGGCAATGACATGGCCCTAAGTAGGTAGATAGGTAGATAAATTGACTATTATCGCGTAGCATACCTGCACCAAGTTTACAACAACAAAAACATCGATGGCCAGACGATATCAATAATTATGACATTACAAGGGTAAACAACCATTAAAACGTGGATATAAATATAATATATAAATAAATACGGTTGCAGGTGGTTGCGTCATAGCGATACAGTCGAACTCGGGCCGCTGCTATATATATAATGCACATGCGCCGTGCGCTCGTTTTCGGATTGAAGTTCAAGTGCGTAAAAACTAGTCACGTTATTGTGTCAATGACAAGACTGCTGCAGTAATGCCTCATATTTCCTTTCGTTTTTCACATGATTGTTTTGCGTATATATATGTATAAGGTATACGCGGTTCTCTTGGGATTAATACACGTCGTTATCCATGCTATAGCGACGTGTAAGACCTTTCTCTTTTAAAATCGCGTGAAGACACGAACTGTCTGTGCCTAGCTAGTTGTCCGCTGCAGAGCAGCTCTACGTCTGCCGTCGATTTTTCCTCAGACGAAACGTGAAAAACAAACCGAACGCACCTGCGACCTATGCTTATACCTGATAAGTTGTATATAGTTATATGTGTATTGCGCGTGTATAAAGGTAGGTAGGCACTGACTGGAATTTAGTGCTGCGGAAAATCGTAAAAGGGGGGGGGGGGACGTGAGTTTCGTGGGAGTTACGTCTGTCGGGCAAAATTTGAAAGACCCATAAGCAATCTGAGGAAGTATTATGACGACGCATTGTGTAGAATTATACCATTTGCCATAATGACCTATGACAATTTTTAGTCTGTCCACCCGTCGCCGTATAGGCATAAACACATAATATATATAGTTATAGGTGGGTAGGTAAGCGTGATGGGCGGCGTGCACGAAATTCTAGTTTCCGCGTTTACGACTAGTTTAATTTCCATGTGTTTAAAAAATGTATTTTAAAAAAGAAACCCAACCCGGTTTCGGAATGTTGTTATTAAGTCGCCGCGGCCAGGCACCGTTGTTCGTCCTACATTCTTTCGCCCATCTTTCATGCGACGACCACGCTATGCATTTTATTATATTATTATATACTACGCCGGACAAGTGAACATGTATAGATTCATTTTCGTCCCTCCCCCCCCCCTTTCTGCCGTCGACAAGTCTACCTTGTCTAATAGGTATTATATATTTATATATTATACTGCACGACCGAGCCGATCGATCGTCGTCGCGGCCATACCGACGACAGCGGGACAATTTTTTTTCCTATTCAACGAGGACAATAATTTCCCGGCGTATTTAATTATATATTATATAGGTATACGTTTTTGTTGTATTTGTGGTGTACACAGCACACCGGACGTACTAAATACTTGATTTTTTTGGGAAAATAACTACCTATAAATAACGTATATTTTATATGTGGACTCTTTGGACTGGTTTCTTTTTATGTACGATATACAATATTCAAACAATATACTAATAATACATATCTATTATAGGCACATATGCTACATTTACTCACACTAGGATAGTTTATAAATACTACTATTATAACTTCATATAGGTAATGTATAGTACTGGTATATGAAGTATAATGACAAGTAGGTATTTAAGACGCATATTATATTATTATGTTGCCGTTCCCGATACCTGTATATTTTAATTTTTTTAAACTTTTTAATTTAATTTTTATTTCATAACCTCTTAAACTGAATCTTATTTATTTAATACACATTATTATTTTAAATTCGATACAAAAATAAATACAATTTTAGAATAATTGAAGAGAGCCTATATAGAGGTCATCATTCATTATACATTTATACTTGTTTTTTTGTTGAACATAATAATAACAATAATAATATTATAAACTTCAGTGAGTCCCTGTGCTTGTTAATTGTATATATTTTGGAATTTCATACCATGAAGTATAAAAATAATAATTTGACATAGGCCTCGTTTATGACCTTCTAATATTATTCTCATCTAATTACTAAAATTAATATATTGAACCTTGGCAACATTCTTTCATTATTGTATTCATACTCGAGTAACTCTCACCGGATTGAGAAAATATGTACCTATTATGTTTATTGTTATTTATTAAGCTACTATTGCTTGAGTAAAATACCTACTTCAGATTTACGATTGTCTGCCATTACAAAATTTTAACGGAAAATCTTCCACTGCAGGCGGCAAGTCGCAATAGTTACCCACTCGTCTTTGCCCACTGTAGTACAATGTATAATATTATAGTCAACTTTTCATTATGCTTAGGTATCTACCAAAGACATAATATTTAAACCTGTTATAAAATATTAACATACATGTGTATAACAGTCGGATTTCTTAATTTATTCGTAATTTGATTAAATTATAATTTTTAATTTATAAAATTTTTTTTTTCTAATAAATACGTTTTTACATAACTTTTTGTAATTTTAATATTTTATTATTTTTCTATAACCTAAATATGTAAATCTCACTATAGGCGGTAAATATTACCTACAATTTATTGCAAGCCAGTTTTGCAATTCAACTTGTTTTGCAATACTTAGGCGGAAAATGCAAGAATTTATCATACAGTACCTATAAGTATAATACTATATTAAATATGTATGTAGGAATACCTACAATCATTTTGGTCAATTATTAATACACAAATGCTATTGCATGTATTTATATTTTTATCAATTATTAATCTAATTTTCCTCAGTTTTTTTCTCTCTTAACTTTCGTGTGGGCTCGGATAACAGGAGGAAGGAAAAAATGTTGAAAATCTCACGCAATTCACTCATTCCAGCGATGCCATCACTTAATAAAATGCACCCGGATAACGCATAATATTTATATATTATATATGCGTACATACTTACTGGAGTGTATTTTAAGTCCATTACTATTGTGTACCTTTGTCAAATAAAATCTAACGTATAATCGTAACTGTAAATAAGACAATACATATTTTATAGTCATTAATATAGATACGGTTCAGGAACCTAAAACAACGATTAATATATAATAATAAAAATGTGACTTGGTATACTTTTACGTGTTATATAAAGAAAGAAGCATAACGACTTTGGCTCCAATGTCATATTGTATTATGATGTAGGTACTAGTGTACATACTGTAACTGTACTTACTATAGTTAATAGGTTAGGTATCCCCAGAATCTTATACATACCTATATGTTGTGCGGATAATATCTGCAATTATTTCGTAACACAGATGTCGTATTAAGCAATATTGTTCTTTAGACAAATAAAAGTCACACCCTGGTGACCTTTAAGTAGATATATGAGTTATAGATTATTGATACAATTAATATTGATGACATTTAAGTATTAAGTATCATGTTTTTAGTTATTCTAATATATTGTTGAATCGACTAGTCTATATAAATATCAATATTATTTTTGTTCATTGAGTAATAAAAACATTAAATTAAAATTTAAGTACAATAAATTGACTGAGAAATGTGCTCTAAGAAATGATAATATCTATCTTATATAATAATCTATTATAGATGGATCTGTTTTAAACGATAAGCGATAAGCGTGTTGCCGTGACCCAAGAAAAAAAGGCATTCTTTTTTATATATATATAGATAAATTGTCATATTTTACTTCTCGGAACAATTCATATCTACACGCCGATCAAACACATAATGATTAGACAGACAACAATTTTGAAAATCCCTTTTTAAGAGTTCTTTAATAAACGAATCGATCGTGTTTGTTTTTAATCCCGTTTAAATTCAATACATTTATGTGAAAACTTGAAAATCGGTTCAGTCATCGCTAATCGAAATTTTGTCGGTTACTATCGTTCCGATTTGTACCATTAAGATAGTTCTTACTTAATAAACGTACGGTGTAGAGTGTGCTGGTCATTATGTGCTGTATTCCAGTAAATAAGAAGTTAAAATCGGTGGTTGACCGTGGAGGAGTAAATACAACAAACAATATTTGTTTCGGTTTAAGTAAAATAAAATATGTCAGCCCTATACTAAAATATAACATAAGGTACCTACGAGGTCCTCACATAAAATATAGTATTAGTATAAATAGATTGAAAATACATAGACCGTATAAAACATTAGTTCTGGCTTCTGGCAACTATATTTCAAAAAATCAATTACCTACTATTTCGGGAAAAAAAGATTTTAAAATGTCGAAATAAGTAAATTATAATTTGCCAGTTGATGGTATTGTGTAATAGTTATAATAGTAGGAGGTGTGTCTGATTACTGTAAATGAGCTCATAAAATATCAGCAAAGTACTGGAGTAGACATTTATATATTTATACATTTTAAGTGTCAGCTATTACTTCACTTCTTCAATCATGAAATTCACAAAAAGATGTTTAGGCGTAGTTGTGGTGTATATTGATTATAATTTGGTTTCTGAACAGTTTTTTTTATTAATATACATTTTTTTTTACAGATTCATCCAGCTGGCATGAGGATTAAAATATATGCGGCCATTTTATTGGTCGTCACTCTTCCATACGTCTTGTCACAGGTAAATTAACTACATACCTAGTTATATACTTATTATAGTTATTAATCATTATTAAATTGCCTATCATAATGACTACGTTTTATCTTTTGGAGACAAATCTATTTGTATTATTACGTCAACGACCTATTGTTCCAGTTACCTAAGGATATAATATAATAATAATTCCATTGACAATTTCATTATTCTGCCTATTCGATATAATAATCTACTGCTGCAGAGACTGTGGTTCGCGGTTACGTTAAGACGTTCACTTCAAATTAAGCGTAGTGATGTAACGTTTTTGTATAGGTACTCTTTATTCATACATTTCATATTATTATAATACCAGAAATGGAATGAATCAAAATATTTTAAGGGAAAGTGTAAGCATAATTCACGAAATTATATTCTAAAAGAAAAATATATAATACGTAGAATTTTGAACCCCTTCAGATTAATCGAATTAATTAGAATGAACGAAAACTTATTTTACTTAGAACTTTAAATTTAATAATTTTTTTTTTTTTGAAACACTTTGAAACGGAACAATTTTCATCTAGGAATAATTAATAGGCATTACAAATGTTTATTGAATAACGAATGTTGTAGGAATGTTGTAGCCTGTAAATAAAGTGTTTATAATCTATTAATTATTATAGAAAGGTTTCGATGCATTATTGACCATCAGACTATTGTATATCTGTTGGTTGTATAATAATGTAATATTTCGTTTGTGGACGTAGGACGCACTACATGTTTTCCGCCGTTAACCTTGTAAATTAATCGTGTCCGAAATCGTTTGGCCCCGCTGTCGTTGGAATTTCGAAAACCTTTAACTCAAGTTGTAGGTACACCCAACGATAGAATTTCAAATATTATAATATGTACAATCCTTCACCTAAAAAAAAAAGATCGATATTTCGGCCAATATGCACACATACATGCTACTTATAATTTTATAACCTACGTTTATTGTCAGGGCAACATGCGTATTATTTATCGGCGTGCCTACTGCAGAATATAGGTGTGCGAACAAGTGCACATTTCCGTACTATTAATCAGTTCCACTCGGTCCATGTACCCACTGTGAAAGTGGCACGGCTACATCACGACAGAATAATATCTATAAGAACACCTCTATAATGTTTCCCAACGGAATTAACTGTTGTATGCTCTAACAGCATTATAATAATATTATATTATGTGCCCTCCGGTCATCTGCATAATCGATAACCACGGCGGCGATGTACGCATAATATGTACGCTGCGATGAAGGTATACCCATAGGTACACACGCGATTGAATGCGACTTTTTTCCTCCATCTTCTCTACCACACGAGATACCTTTTATAACACACAGTATATTATAATGAGCAACACGCGTTACGTCATCGTTTCATTAGACCGCCGTTTAAGCTTTTAAGGTGTACCGATATGTACCATATTATACGCATTCATGCATGGATATTAATCCCGTGTTCGCATTTATATAATTATTAATTATAATTATTGTTTTTAACATAATTATATCCATAACAATATATTATCGATGTAATACTTCTCTATAAATCACAGTACTAATACCTAATCACAGTATCACACACTACACGCCCTGTATGAATATAAAACACATTATTGCTTTACGATTTATGAATGATAAGCGACCTTTATTTTGTAATACGCCTGTATTTAACTACCCCCCCCCCCCCACACACACAATCCTATGACTGGCACTGTCTAAATACACAGCATGTATGGTATAATATACTTATATTATATAGGTGCCTGTATATTTTAGACAGTTATAAATTTATGAATACCTATTATGATACACCTAATGCATATTCAAAAACAACTTTAATAATTGACTTCTCGTCCAAAGAATAACAATTTGCGTACGCAATAGCTATAGCCTATAGTCTATAATATAATAATATCATTGATTATATTTATATATAAATATATAATAGATAAATTATAATATGCGTATTTTTAATCCCGGTGTAAGTAGTCGTTGTACAAATAAACGTACAGACGTATATTGTATTTATTTTAGGAATACTTATATGATTTATGAATGATTGACTTTAGGATAATACAACTATAAAGTACCTATACAATTCAAACACATATTTTACAAGAATTTGTTATGAGTTATGACTTTCTCCAACTGTAATAACATTATTAGCGTAACTTATTTTGTTTGAAATGTAAATTAAAAAATATTTTGCAACTGTCTGATGCAGATATTAGAAATTGGTTTTTCGAGATTAAAATGTATTATTATGCAAAAACTCCATCAGCAAAGTATTTTTATTTTTCTATTATATTGTGATCGTGTGTTGGTTATTAATTGGATTTGTTTTGTGAATCTCCATCCTTTGGTTCCTTATAATAAATTTAATGCTTAATAAAAAAATCTATCAATAAACTACAAAGTAACTTCCATAACTTATTTTCCTGACAATGGGTACAATTTATTAATTAAAATATGGATACGACGTTCATTGAATTTTTCATTTTAACCCTATAACAAATATTGATATCAGTTTTTAACAATCTGTACAATAAATATATGCAACACAATAGCAAATAGTTACGAATAAAATAATATAATATATTAAAACATAATAATTTTTTTATAATCCTGACATGTAGCCACTAACCATCGTAGATATATCAGTATGAATAAAAATACAAAATCTAAAGAATTGCTATTTAAATTATAGGTAGCATAGACAATTAAGACTTTACAAAAGTTTTGTTTATGTAGACTCCCATGACTAATTTTACAACATATTAACAATGGTAAAATATTACTTACACAGAGAACCTCACTGTCCTTGACACTTTGACCAGGTCAGCGAATGTAAGGCAACTTTACTATTTTAATAGTTTTTTCGTGCTTTTTGGGTTCTCAAATAAAGTATATAGTATTATAAAATGCATTATCAATGAAACGCGGTTGACTTTATTTTTATGTATTTTTATAAAAAAATTTTAAATGGTACTGTATATAGGTTATAACTTATACTTATATAGTGCACAAGTACAACGAAATGTACTATTTCAGTTTTAAATACTTTTTAATTTATTCAAAATGAATCCTATAAACCTACATAAAATAAAATAAAATATGTCCTTCAAATTATTAAAGAATGCATATTGTTTAAATTAAATAAATTATTTTTATATTTTATGGAAATGAAAATCTTGTTTTTATTTAGGTATTATGTGTATTATAATTTATAGTAATAGTATTTCAAATTATAAGGCCCATTTCAGATTTTAAGATATGAAAAAAAAAATGAAATGTGTGTTTTTAACTGTATTATACACCTATAGCGTATCTATATAACTATGACTTTGTAATAGGTACTAATATTATTTATCGTTTTAAAATTTGACATTCAATAAAAAAAATATTATATTTATAAAAACAAAATGTTCTCATTTATTAACATTTTTGGGTTAAATAATGATAGTGTTGAATTAATTTTTTTTTCTATATTTGCGCACAGAATGTATAATAATTGTATGTTTCCGCAACACCGTATTTGGCGCGTGAATTTCCGAGTTTCTAATGGCCTTAATGATTTTATAAAAAAAAGCACAAGGCAGACAAATTTAATAGAACTACAATTTCTTACAATTAAAAAAAAAAACACAAATAAATGTATGTACCTATGGTACGTATTTTATTACAATTGCCAACTGGCATGAATATAATTGTTTTTATAGATACTATAATATGTTACCCGAAAAAAGTATATAAAAAGTAATTTTTTTTGTATCAAATTAGTTCAAGGTTTTTACAGTCAGTACCTCACTCATTTTAGGTACATGTTATGTATACATTTATGATCACTTCAAATCAAATTCAAATGTTTCATTCTAAATTATCCTAATGAATTTAATTTTTATCCGAGAAAAACCACATTATAATTATTCGTTTCTTCAAACTTAAAATATTTTTCTGAAAATTATCGTCTTTAAAGTCAAACAACCTATGGTTCTAAAATTTAAATGTTAATATTTACTTTAAGAAGTAGTTGGTTAATCATAGGTACGTATAGTTATTAAATCAACTTTTCTATAAAGTTATATATATACATATACCATTTATATAGGTACCTAATACCTATAGTTCTGTTTTTTTTTTATCATTATTGCTCCGATTTTATTTCTTATTTATTTCTCATTAAAATATATAATTACATTTTATTTATTATACATACATTCTATATATTTTTTGGAAATAGAAATTGTTTTCTAGTGTAATTTATTTTTAATGCGATTACAATCAATTATTTAAGCCATTTAGTTATTTAAACTCGGAAATGCACATTCCATATTAGTTACAGCCCATCGCGTATACTTGTAAATAATAATATAATAATATGTTCCATTACTGGCTATACTATACCAACATATACCTACCTATATCTATTTACTACCTAATATTTCCACGTTGATTCCATTGATAATATTTACGTACTATTTAGGCCACCACCAATCTCATATGGTCGTAAAGCGGTCAGTTAAGGAGAATTAAAGAGTTTCATAAAACATCCTCGCTGTAGAACACGTAGTTTAACCTACTTAACGTATTTCGAAGACTGTTGATGGCACGTTAAAAAAATATATGAAATACTAGTTTTACAATGTAATAGTATAACATAGATAGAAATATTTTTTTAACCTTTGGTGTATTCTGAATCTGCCAAGTGAATGTCGTCTACAGAATAAGTGTTACTGATCGCTAAACTATAACAACCCGTATCTAGCAATAACATGGCCATATCAGAAGTAAAACGTATTAGCAATTTATATAAATATACCTAGAAGTATATAATGTAGTTTTAAAGAGCCCCTTAAATTGCCGAAAATAAAGTACAAGAGTAAGAGTAGTCTCCCTATAGCTACTGCGATATTTATTATCATCGCAAAGAAATAATAATAAGACACAATTGCCACCTGTTATTATTATTAAAAAAAAAAAATAAATAAAACAATCTAAAAAAAAATATCCTTCCGTTGAACGAATACTTTTTGTTATACCACTTATACCTATTACCTACAACCAGGATACTTAATAATATTATTTTATAATATATTTAATGTTATAATGTATTGTAACAAATAACAATCATATTTTTATTATTTTTAACCTATTACCTACCAAGGTATACTATTAAACCCGACTGTAGTTCTCTAGAAAATGATCACCGAAATCCTATTTAATAATTTCATAATTGCTTTTCATCTTTTTTGTTTTAACAAAACCTATATGTGTGACGTTCACATATTTATGACAGGCTGACCTATTGGTACCCACCTACTTCGTTTTCTTTTGTAATCAGTAATAGTAATCACTAATCAATCATACATACGTTGTAGAATCATCCCAGAAATAAAACACCGAATCAGCTGGAAACAAGATTAATTATTTAAAAGGGGTTTTATTCAAATGACTTATATATTAACCATATAAAAAAGTAATTAAGAATTGTAGCCCATCATGCCCTCGGGACGGTTCTGAACACCAACACAATCAAATATACAAATTACAATGGTCGATTATCCTAATAAAATTATAAGTGATAAATGTTTTTATTATATATATATATCAACTACTTATTTAAAATGCAACTCATCACTACACACGCATCGTTTAAAATCAGTCATAAATCATTTGTGTCTACGGCCTACGTTAACCAATTACATAAGATAATTAAGTAGGTACCTATAAATATGTATTTATAAATAGGTAAAAATTCATAATTCATAATCATATCAAATCTTTAATGCTTGGGGAACTAGGATCCTATGTTTATTTGGCTTGAGACGTTTAGGGACTAGGCCACTAGGGTTAAATATTATAACTTTACTCTTCTTTGAAGTCTAAAAAAAACCACAGCACAAAATATAATTATATACCTATTCATATATGGCTATAGTGGATATTCTATAACTGTATTTATTGGTCGTATTATTATAAAAGTAAGTACCTAGTGTAGGTATCCGTTACAACTAGTGCATTGGTGAAATATAATCAACATAATATATGTATTGGCTTGGCTCGTGTAGTCTATTATTAGCAGGCACCTATTTAGTAATTTATTAGTTTATTACCATCTACCCAATTAGCTTTATTTATATTTTTTTATTACCTACTTCTAAATTCAATAAATACAAATTACCTACCTGGTTACTTGGTACATCTTAATTTCGTGTACGATGTAACTATCTCATTAGTAATTTGAATTTTGAAGTTTGATATACCCAATTGAATATGAAGGTATGTAAGGTATTTTAATGTTGATTTAAAACAAATTGATACCTATAAATTCACTTCTAGATTAATTAGGTACCATGTACCAATCTACGTTTTCGTAGGTAAAATAAATTAAGAATGAAATGATATTTCTTTCATTATTTTAAATAAAATATTTGTTATTAAGAATTATAATATTTTAACTATAATAATAATATTGTTACGATTTACTGTATACTTATAATTTAAATCTTGTTAAATTTCCTCATATAAATATCCCTCCGGTATGGTCTAGTGGCTAGGATACCTGGCTTTCACCCAGGAGGCTCGGGTTCGATTCCCGGTACCGGAATAAATTTTTTGCGGACTCAAACAACCAACCATACGTAAAATATCATGATTGTACTTTTTAATTAATAATTTGTATTTTGTTGTTTTCAGATTCAAACTCCTGGGACCGGACTTTTTTCCTGTCCATCGGGTAAGTTTTTAATTTATACCTACTAATACATAATATTTATTATAAGGAAAAATATATTCAATAAAGAAAAGCCGATTCTACTTTTAACTCAAATTGTATTATAATGTGTAATAAAAACACAAACATTTTTTCATTCTTCTTTGACTGTCCTCATGATATATTCGAGTTTCTTTCGATGATGATTACATATTTTATGATCGCATAAACCTTATGCCTAATGATAACGATATTATGAAATGTAGTCATTATTGCTTCTTTCAATTTTTTTTTCATAATATCTTGTCCAAAAAAAAAAAATTAATTATAATCGGCTTAAAATTTCATCCTTTCACGTCTAGCTCAATCACTATTATTATTATTTCTGTATTATGACGTATAACACGTTTTCAATTGAAATTATTATACACGCAATGACTTCAATGGCCGTATTCGAAACTTTTCACCCGCATACAAGTCATGTTGCTATAATAGTATATATACACATAAATACATAATAGCCCATATATAGGCTGCACACAACTTGTGTACTATTAGGTATAATATTGTGTACACATACGAGTATACGACATACCTATCATGCTTTTTTACTCATTTTCTTTTGGGTAGAAATTGAAATCGTCAATTACCTCGATGAACGGAACACAGATTATACATAGGTACCTATTCAATTTCTAAAACCTATAGTGTCTTATATTATTATTCATATATTACTGACAGTATAATGTATTTTAATATTAGCCTCGAGCGCGTCGGTTATTGTTTTTTAACGATTACACGTGTAATATAACTAATATATTATGGCCGCAGGGTAAAAATATCACACCGCAAGTAGTACTGTCGTGTCTTATACTTATATCTGATGAGTTTTGATAAATCATTGTCGAGTACGTTTTAGTTCTTTCGAGCAACCGTTCGAGGCTTCGACGTCAACAATTTGTATTTTTATAATTTTAACGCATTGTATAATATAATATAATATTAAACACAGTTTCATATTATTATAGAGATATTGATCGGTTGTTTACCTCGGCAGTGGCGCGTATTATAGTACACCAGTATTATATTATATCATTATATTACCGAATGTAAAGTATAAAAATATTATGCCCAAAGTTAATGGAATGGAACTATATTTACCGCTGGTGGAGCGGTTTATGTATACTATATAATAAATAATAATAACAATAATGATATTGGTCATCGAGCAAGTGGGTGGGGTACTGGGGTGGTTAATAGATACGACGAAGACAGCGCGCGCCATCGGCCAATCAATAACAATGCTTTAAAGTAATTACATCGGTTACATCGGTGCGAGCGGCTGTGCACGGTCCACGGGATGGTCGAGGGGGCAGGGCAAGGAAACCGAATTAAATTCGTGATGGACGAACGCGCGGGCCGTCGTCGCCAACGTGTTCATTGTCGTGTTTTGTACGACGATAACAATATGATATTATAATATGATATAAAATCATATTAATAATAAATTATAATATGAAATAATGACGAGGACGACGACGGGACAAACGTCCGGGTAAACAAACGGACGACGAGACGAAAATATAATAATATAAGGGCTGTATGTACAATAGTTATATTATGTGTATGATGTATAATACACCAATATTAATATTATAATATTGTCGAGTCTCGGACCGTACGGTGGCGAAGGTCGCTGCTGCGGAGGTTCAAAGCGAAACCAGCGTCGTCTTCTGCTGCGGAGACCGACGCGTGTACATAGACCGCACAATGACCGGATACCATACTCCTGTGAACGGCGGCGGCCGACACAATGAAACAATGACGTCGTCCGTATACCATACCCATGTGTAGCCGCGTAGGTATACGTCTCGACTGATAAATATTATTAAAATAAATATACTCGAGCGTTGTAGAATACTGCCACGAGTCCACTGCTGCTTGCTGCTGAACGCTGTGTGCACTGTGCAGTGTGCAGCAACCGCGTATAGTCCAACGAATACAATAATATTACACTCTGCACGACTCGATGATAACTTAAATAATTTTGTATTTATTCTGAGATACATATTATCATTATACCTATACACTCTACAGTATACCAACGATGTACCAATGTATACCTGCAGCAGCATCCCTGCGAACGGATAATAAAAGAATAATGGACACGCGGGACACAAAGAACTATATTATAAGCGCGTGCATCGTTATTCGTCCGCGGCCATGATTATTATATACCCGACGGGGGGCAGCGCTCCCTCGAAGTCTGCCTGCCATATTCGCCCCGAAGACGAGTGGTATATAGTCGCAGTTTTCTCGGGCCACTATAATATCCAACGACCGATTCAAATCTCGAAACGACCGCCACTATATTATTATTATTGTTATTATTATACTGGCACTATCGACCACAACGATATATATAGACCCGCGAGAGCTGCTTATACTCGATTACGACGTCTGGTCGAATAAAAAAACTCCGTACCCATATAATAGCATGTGTATAGGTATATTGGGTACGAATTACGAGCATATAATAATATAATGTATAGGTTTAGACGGCTTAGTATTGGAACGCAATTGTGAATCATTTTTTTTCATTTTTCGTTTTGTTTTTTCGCTTGCGAACGTGACCGACTCTTCGCCATTATAAAACGTTATTATTATTATTATTATTATCGTTCATGCATACACGGTGCTGCAGTAGTGTGGTATATTCAATATTGTGTAGGTATATAAATACCTCTTGCAGTTACCGTTTTTTCACTTCTTTTTCGCTAATCGCGCTGTTTATGAGCGTCAATTCCGAATAAAAACCACAGACCGCGCTTTAGTAATATATATATAAGTGTATAGTATGTTAAACTGACATAAGCTTTATATATATTTAGGTACGCGAACTCACGGTTTTATTTTTAATAAACCTACTATAATATCGTGCACACGAATATATTATAAATTATAATATATAATAATAACTATGATGCAGGTATGTTATATGATGACGCAACTTTTGTGGATGCGAATACAACAGGTATATCACATACAGGGGCGGGAATTTTGAGGGAGGGAACCGCGTGTCACACACTCACTCATGTTGAATTTAATATATTACATTATTACTACATAAGACACTTAAACATGAGCGTAACTAGACTTTGTCCCTCCCTTCAAGGTCCATCCACGCCTAACTTTAACAATAACATATTAACATATAACTACTATAGGTATCGTGCTAGCTACTAAGAATAAAATAAATATAATTGTAGAATGCTGGTACTGGGCGAAACGTATAGAATGATAATTGTAATTATTTTCTATTGGAAAATAACTATAGACTACACGTAAGGCTTAAATTAAAATAACCACGAACTCAAAATATTTTTAAAATGTTATTATTTTATTAAATATGAATATTTCAGTTAGCTGATATGCATTAAACCCGTCGTGAGCGGGTAATTTAATTACATTTTAAACTGGAGCAAAACTAAAAATCGTTGATTGTGTATGGTTACGGTTTCTTCAGTAGCTATCTAGAAAACTGTTTTCTCTACTCTAAAAAATATTAAGGTAATATACTAAATAAGTAATACAATATACCCCATTCGTAAACATATTAATGCACGTCATACATAGGTACTTGTTATTATGTCCACATAAAAATAATTATAATATATTATGCAGATGAAAAGCCCTTCAAGAAAAACAGTGTAATTCTCACGATTTCCGGAACCCTAATAATACCATAATATAATTCATGTAAAATTGGCATACCTATATAATAGTATATTGAGTATATTAAATAGGCTCAGCTCGTCCAGTGTTCTTCTATATTATGTAGGTAACACACTAACACACGACTCATGGCGGGAATATCGGTCGCGGTGTATAAAATAATATCTGAATATCATATACACCACAATAACAGCTATATACACGAATTTGCTTGTGCAAATTATAACGTGACTGCATCTGTCGGCGGCTATATAGTTTTTTAATACATCGCGGAGCAATTATAATGTATCGTTCACGAATCGATTTCGCTGAATAGACTCGAGGATACCAGTACCTTAGCTATTTTATTACTATATATATATATATCACATGACGTGTAATATCATTATTATTTATATATAAGTCTTATAATTCGATCCGCATCAAACAAAATCGATTGTTAATCGTTATTCGTTACGTATACAATGTATTATCTTATTTTAACTGGTAGGTATAATTTGTACCTTTATAATATAATCAGTGGCGTATTGACGACCCTATATCGATTTGGAGGATGGTGAGAGGTGAACTCGATGTAATAATATTATAAAATATAACGGTCGTAGAGAACTACGGCGGTAAACGCGTTCATCCCTACACGAGGTATTTGCAGTGAATGATATACCTACAATAATAAATAATTTAATAGGTACCCATATATATAGTCTTTGTAGTCTGTACTCTTTACCGCAGGTGACTTACCCATAGGCCATAACATACTAACTATTGGATATTGACACGAAGTTACTCTTCGGAAAACGAGCTAAGCGTTTCGTCAGACAGCGGAATTGATCCAGATCAGAATTCTGAAATAATAAGTGTTTACTGTTTCGTTCGGTAACCAAAATGTCGTGTCTCACACGACTCACCAGTCACCACTCGCTATATTATTATGCAGTCATTTGTCATACAGATGGCCCTGACGGTGCCTATAATACTTAAATATCTTATAGGTCAATACATATAAAACAATAATAATTATTATAGTATGTTTGTTATGTTATTGATTAGTGATACAAGAATTAATTATAATAAATTTAATTTAATAAGCCAAATATTATATTCTGTTAAGTTATAATAACATCTAAAATCGTGATGCTGTATGATAATGTATTACTAAAAAAACTGGTAATTGGTATATATGGGCATCTAAGTATTTATATAATATTATTATTGATAAGTATAAAGCGATTAGTGATTATAATTATGTAGGTATATCTTACTATTTATTCTATAAATTATATATGACGTGTGCAGCGTACACCACTGCTACACTAATGTCGTACGATATTATAATATATTAATATGAACTCAAATTAATATTTTCTAATCTTGGAAACTTTGCAATAATTATTGTATAAGCTATCATATTATTATAATTTGTAAGTAATATCGCCAATATTTAAAAACAGTTATACCCTACAGGTTTACATAATGATTGCAGTACTAAGAAATAAAAATATAATATAATATAATAGTAATAATACTAATAAATATTAGTTATCCATTAGTGATACTAACAATTATGCAAGTAACTACTTACAAAAAAAAATATTCTTTAGAAAAAATTCCAAATTAGTGTTTTGAAAACAGTTATTCTAAACTGGTTTTTTTTTACAATAAATATTGTTTTTCATATTATAAATACTATGATATAAAATTATCAATGGTAACAATTTAATGTTTGTATGATTACCTTCATGGAGCGCTATATTTTAAGTATTTTTATAAATATTTTTTATCGATCGTTTTTTGTAATTTGTATCACATCATACATAAATGGCATAAACATATAACAGCATACTACAGTATACGCAAATGATTTGTTGGTATATCAGAACTGTAATAAATAATGATATTACATGGACTAATTTGATGACTGAAGATTTATTTAAAATTGTGTATATTGTAAATAATAATACATTTTTTTTCTTCATAAAAATGTGTACCTTAATGTCATTTTTTTAGAGGCCTCGATGTATACTGTATGAATGTTATGTATACAGTAATAAAACTCTAATAATTAGTATTTGTGCATAAATTTCTACTCAATTGTTAGTCACATATTCGTAAATCATAAAAAAAGACTTACAGTAACGCTTTCTACTACGTTTTTATTAATTCGCCAAGCACGTAATACATTTCTACGGGATCCGTCGTTTGTCTGCACGATGCTTTCTGGGTTAAAGGCAATTTTCAAAATAAGCATTCCCATTTGAATATCAAACGAAACATACAAATTATATGTATCCACAAACATACAACTAAATATATGTGTGTGAGAAAGAGAGAAGAGTACGTGTGTGAGCAAATCGTTGTATACTATTTAACATTTTTGCCATTTAACATTTACCATGGCTATATATAATAATTGAATTAATAATTTTGACTGGCCAATGGCCATATACATATGGTATATTATATATATATATATATATATATGTGAAATGTCTGAGGGAGCCAAACGACACTATAAATATATATTTAATTTTAAACATGAAAAATAGTCCGGAGAAAATATACTACCCATACGTTATTACCTGTTCCCGTTGCCTGCTCAGGTACCTATATCGTAATCATTTCGTGACACATACGATATGTAAAGATAATGTTAATTGATGGATATTATAATAATATATAATATATAAACTGTATGGATATAATATATCATAGGTATACACCTAAAGTAGTAAAGGACTGTATATAACCATTACCACTGCCGACCTATTTAATACTTAATATTTTTGTTCTTTATTTAATTATTCTAATAAAAATAAAACAAATATAGCTAAAAAAACAGGCGGATATTATAAGACATAAATGATATATCGATACATAATTATGATAAAATAATAATACATTTGAAATTCAAATAGGACGTCTGAAAAACGCTTAACAAATAATGTTTTACATATACATATTATATTTTATATGTTTTTTATTTTTACCGCTAATAACATTTAATGAACTAGAGTTAAAATTTAACTATTGAATTGAATAAAATATTTATACATCATTAAGAATAACGGTATTTATGTCTCTAAAAACTGTATTCATTGAACACAACATATTATATTATAAAAAATAGTATAGTTTTTAAGAAATAACATTTGTTAATTATAACGCTGAAGTATGTTTTTCAACTATATAAATCATTTTTTTTGTATTCATCACAATAATAATCGTAACGGTGTACCTATATAATATACATTTTACGCTATATTCACGGTAAATGTGTCGTGCCGTGGTTAATGTTTGCTCAGTAAATTATAGTAAACGTTTATAATAGGTATAGGTACAAACAAATACTGAAATACCTACCTAAAATAAAAAACCGTATTTAATCGTATAACCGCGTTGTTATGCTTGTACTCTTCTAAATCTCCGTACCACGAGTTACTGAAATACCGCCGAGGTTTGCGGGTGTTTGGAAAATATATTATCATAACATCTATGTGTGTGTAATTACTGTAATTACCATTACGGCATTGAATTTCCTCGTGCATATACTTCAAATGTTCTATAAAGTATTTTAGAATCTATATACAAACAAATATATGATGCGGGTGTTTATGTATTGTTGCATTGGAATTTGTGAATAAAAACAATTAATAATTCACATATAAATTATAATATAGATAATTAGTATGGTTTACGCAAATCGTCTATGGCTTATCGACCATGGAGTAATTACACTGACTGCGACCAAAACAGCTACGTGTCCAATATGATAAACGAAAAACTGGACTGTGTATGAATTAAGTCGTTATAGATAATTATATAATAATATAAGTACAGCAGTGTACTCGACGTTACACTAGTATAATATGATACAGTTATTAATTTATTATGCTTAAAAATACTCGAGTAAAGAGCTATTAAGTGTACTTTAATTTATACATCCATGCATGTACCTATATAAAATAACATCTGCGCAAAAACTGTATAACATGTATATAGGTTTAATCTTTAAATTAGGTTATAACGCTTCAAACCGCTACTATGAACGCGTTTCGCGCGTCCGCAGCTATGTGGAGCAAAAATTCAAAATAATTAATATACGGTAAATTCAAAATATGTATAAATATACGGTATACCTAAACACTTACAGCTAGGCTATCAAATGATATAATTTTTTCAATCAAACATACATACCTAATCATTGTTATTCGTACGATTAAATCGTATACCGTCCACATCAGCGGCGTAATCGTTGAAGACATACACGATCAATCATGTTTTATTGCTGGATAGTGAACACGGAGAAATATATCGATATCGATACTCGTGTATTAATTTATTATGTATAAAGCTGCACAGTCTGTGGTACTAGTGTAATAGTGTCAGCGGATTGCGAATTGCAATAACGTAATATGTGAATATTGCAAGTATAATATAATATGACCGGGCGTCTGCACCGAAACCGGATTCGCGTTCACATCACCCCGCCATCCCTTCGTCGGGGGAACCGTGTTCATAATATTATACCGCTTGTACCGCGGGCGACCGCAACCCGGGTGCAGATACCTATTATAATACCAGCTCTGTCCGTGCAACGAAGACGTCGACGACTTACCACATTCAAGGCGATTCAGACTTTCAGAGTCTATCCATATACCGATCTTGTGTGCATAATATTATAATTTATAGTAATATACAGGCAATAGGAAAACTAGAGTTTGAGAGTCGCGCGTTTGCGTCTGCATAATGTAACACGGAGTCGCCGGTTGTCGTATTTTGTTGTCTTCGTCGTCGTCATCGTCGTATGTAATAGTGAAACAAACCGACTTTCGAATCGGCAATCGCGTAAAGTCTCGACCCGACGAAAAGCGCAAAAAGTGGTCGCGTACATTATGCAGGTACCTATCTGTTTGAGCGTTCGCGCCCATCTTCATTTCCGCGGGTCCGCTATGTATTGCGCAACAACGCTAGACGGTCGCAGCGTTCGCGTGTTATTATTAATTATACATAATTCTCCAATCGGCGGAGATGCGCGTCGCGAATCGTGACGCGCCGCTCGACGCAACGCGGGTGAACCGGCCCGCCGTCGCGGACACGGGGTCTCGGCCTCGGCCATTATCGATGTTTATCCGCTGCAATGCCGTCAAAATCGTTTCGCAGGAGAAAGCCGCCGCGAATGTAACAAAATAATAACAATATTATCGTAGCGCCCGTATGGATATGTTTTGCACACGTGAACAACGAATATGATGCCCCCCGTCCCTCACCGCCGCTATCGATTGCACTCGTAATATAATATTATATTATTATGCGTATGTATCACAATATTATTATCGTGTTTATCGCGAGATATATTTATATTTTTTCTGTACATAGTACATAGTATAAGATAAAATATCATATTATACATTATTATTATAAATGTGTGAATCGCACTAGTGGGACGGGATGCTAGGAAGGGAGTGAAAATAATACGAAATAAGTAGGTATACTGTAGAGTGTATAAGTATATAGTTATCGTGGTCTGCGGCTAAAAATCGCGCCCTCGCCGCCTCCGG
Source organism: Myzus persicae (assembly GCF_001856785.1). Classification (NCBI taxonomy): domain Eukaryota; kingdom Metazoa; phylum Arthropoda; class Insecta; order Hemiptera; family Aphididae; genus Myzus; species Myzus persicae. Next base: position 93,328 of record NW_019104190.1, read on the forward strand.
GTCATCGATTAAAATTTATATTTTATGCCATAATGAATGTGTGAGTGTGTATGTGTGTGTGTGTGTGTGTGTGTGTGTGTGTGCGGCGTTTATATTCAAATTCCAAAAAACAAGACGTGTGGATGTAGGCCTAGGTGGAATAGGGATGAACTAGGATATATATATATATATATATTTGGACATAGTTTCGGGTATGGAAATTACAATTTTCGAAGTACCAATTTCGCTATTTTATTATTATGTATTGTAGTATATTATTATGATAATATAATAATCGATAACGGTTTGCACATTTTCTCTACGTATGACGTATATCGCCAATCTCTAAATTATATTAAATATTATATGAACATTGTACCTACCTGTAAGGCGTGCAACTGTGGACGTGTGTTACTTTATCGTTAGGTATTGTAATAATACAAGTGGGTACCGGTACCTATATATTATATTCAAGCGACGGTATTTTTTTATAGTATACTCTTCACGATATTACGACACCCTTGTTCCCGGTGTTATATACAGTGGTTGTGAATGCAAGTCCATCAGACGATGTTTCTAGCTGTTTTCTGCGGTACATAAAATATACTTTTATTATACATGTAATATGTATATAATAAATTGTTTATAGTATTTTTAACATTACATGTTATAATATACAGGTTGGTCGTGTTCGTTACTTTTTTAACTGTTAACCAAACAAGATTTTAGAGAAAATTTCAATATTGTGGATTTAACTTTTACTAATTGATTATGACCGAACAATTAGGCCACAGTTCTCATTTCTTAGTATAATTAATTTATTACCTATTATTTATATTTGTTACCTAACAAAAACGATGGCGACGCTTACAAATTATCGCAGTATTATGAGTTTAAAACTAAAAACAGATTTTCGGACTCAATGTATGTTATTATATCATATATAAATACATAAATGATGGTTTATCGATAAAATTTTACACTCCAACGTGAAAGTTAATAAATTTTGTTTTTTTTTCGTTGTTTTGATTACCGGTTTTATATTTGTATATTACAAAACATCATAATACATCAACTAATATCGTATAGTAAAATAAACATTTATTGTACTACGTTCGCTCATCACGATCGTGTCATGTGTGCGAAACGCAAATGAAAATTACTAGTTAATCATCGATTAGGCAATACCTATTGTAGTTAACAAAATACCTCAAACTCTAGGTGTATTAGACCAGCTGTGTTTGTTTGGCGTTTAAAATACGAGTGAAGACTGAAGAGTAAAAATTAAAACTAGTTATTGATTTTCTAATCCCTGTAACTAAATATATTGTTTCATTTTGTCTAATTTGGCGTCATTATTACTTTCTAAAAACCTTTTAAAACTTAGCTTTATATACGTGGTGAGAGAGCATGAGTGTGTGTGTGTGTGTGTGTGGGCTTATATCCTCTTTATACGATTGTTTTGCTAGTAATATACTATACCATAATATTATGCGTACCTATACTAAATATTATAATAATGCGTATTACATATTATTACTATTCCGATTGTTTTCCGTTTTGGGCGGGTACGCTGTATACTATTACTGCGACTATTGTCATCGTTTTTGACATTTCTCCGCCGTTCGTTGGCTGCAAGTACAAAATAGTGGCGTAAATTCAGAACATGGACTATAGGTAGGTACGTTTTGAAAAACGTCAACAAGGATCTGACCTAAAATCCAGTACCGCGTATACCCGATGACTAGTTTCAATTTCTATTGCAAACGCGCACGTGATTCATAAAGTTTCACCGAATGAAAACGAACAATGCACATATATTACAAAAAATAAAAATGAAAAAATTGCTATGAAAAAAATGATAAATGGAAAGGAATACTCGGCTATTCCTGTTTTGTGGAAGTGCGCTTTTATATATATTATATACAGGTATTATAGTACTCGCTAGACGCTAGTCCTACATACGTGCCACGCTTCTGCAACTCTTTCACGACGAATGTATGTCACATTGAATATCAATCGCGTTCTGTCATGATGATGGAAACTGTATCGTTTTTCGACTCTATTTAGAGCCGCGGGGTTTCGGTTTCAATAGACCGGCACAGATACATCGAAAACCGCAGGTATCATTGCCTATGATACCTATACCTATTAGTTTTACGTTCAAACCTGTCTATCTCACGTCTCAATGGTTTTGGAACCGATATAATATAGGTGCTGCAGATAGAATTTTATTAAAGAGGTTAATATCGCAATACACGGCGGTCTATGGCATTCGTATATTTTACATAGCAGTGAATAGAATTACAATATATTCATTATATTTACCACGATATAGTTGCTCGGCTGTTTTTAAAATGTATCTGATGAAATGTTACGTTATTCGTCTATAGAAGTTTATTCGTGCAATCATTACCTATATTTACTAAAATTTCAATCCACATATTACTAACAATTTATATTGATTTGTTATAGGATGGGAGCTCAAAGGACTACATTGTTACAAGTTTTTCAGCATAAAGCATTCATGGGAAAACGCAGCCCAACTGTGCAACAGGTAATTTTGATTAAACTATAATGTTACGTTTGGATAATTCATTAATGCCATACAAATGTGTATCATGTTGTATAGGTATGGCAGTGACTTGGTATTAATTGAGTCATACACGGAAAATAACTACACTGCGTCATTGGCGAGGAGAAGTCTGGGGCCAGTAGATAGAAACAACCAGAAATATTGGTTGGGATTGGCTTCGTTAGACGATCTTCGAACGAATACTTTAGAATACGCTGGTGGAGTTTTAGTGTCACAATATTCCGGTAAATTTCAGAAATCAAACAATACTAGTTGAATTACATTAATGATTTTTTTAAATTTTTAATACCGTTTTAGGATTTTGGTCATTGTCTCAACCCGATCCATCAGCTGGAGAATGCGTTGACGTGACTGTGACTGATGAACAACAGTCGTGGGAGTTGCAAACGTGCGAATCTCTATTGCCATTTTTGTGCAGAGCTAATGCTTGTCCAACAGGTTAGATTTCTGGACACTTTAATTTTAACGTAGTTTTAATTTCACGCAACTGCAATTTGTTTTTAGGCTCGTTTCACTGCTCAAATGGGCGTTGCATCAATTCAGCATTCAAATGTGACAAGCAGAATGATTGTGGTGACTGGTCAGATGAACTGGATTGCTCTTCAAACTGCCACTATTATATGGCCAACAGCGGTGACGTAGTTGAATCTCCCAATTATCCACACAAATATGAAGCTCTGTCTAATTGTAAATGGACATTGGAAGGCCCACAAGGACACAATATATTATTACAGGTTTGAAAAAAATTGTATAAGAACTATAAATTTATATACATATTTTCTAATATATTTTTACTATTAGTTCCAAGAATTTGAAACAGAGAAGTCATTTGATACTGTACAAATTCTCGTTGGTGGCCGTACCGAAGACAAGGCGGTTAATTTAGCTACCCTTTCTGGAAAAATGGACTTGAGTAACAAAATGTTTGTGTCGGCTTCTAATTTCATGATTGTCAAATTTAGCTCAGATGCTTCAGTAGAACGTAAAGGCTTCAGGTAAACATAGCAATTTTATAAAATTAAATGTATACAAAAATATAATGTATCAAATTTTATTTTAAAGGGCTTCGTGGAAAACAGAACCTCAAGTATGTGGTGGTAATTTAAGAGCAACAACACAACCACAACCTTTGACTTCACCCGGATTTCCTAATAATTATCCTGGTGGTTTGGAATGTTTGTACACAATTACCGCTCAAGCTGGGAGAATCATTACTCTCGAGGTATTATTTTATATTTTACTAAGATAGTTTTGAATTTTAATTTATAAATAATATCAAATTTTAGATTGAAGATTTAGAATTACAACAAAACAGAGACTTTGTATTGATTCGAGATGGAGATTCGCCAAAGAGTCAACCAATTGGACGTTTAACAGGAACGTTGGAAAACAATCCTAGGTTATTAATGTCTACCGGAAACCAAATGTATTTATATTTCAAAACAAGTTTAGGCGACAGCAAAAAAGGGTTCAAAATTAAGTACTCGCAAGGTTGTAAAGCCACTATAACCGCTGCTAATGGAACAATTGCTTCACCTACTTTTGGTTTATCCAATTACCCAAGCAATTTAGAATGTCTCATTAAAATCAAGAATCCAACTATGAGTCCATTATCACTGAAATTCGATTCTTTTGTCTTACATCAATCTGATTACGTACAAGTGTATGATGGAGCAAGTACTAGTGGACTAAGACTTCATCCAAATAATGGGTTTACTGGAAGTACTCCTCCTAAGATTACACTTACAGCGGCCAGCGGAGAGATGCTAGTACGATTTGTAACAGACGCATTACACAATCAAAAAGGATGGCATGCAACTTTCTCAGCTGGTAAGATTTAATTTTAAATTTTTTAAGTACAACATTTTTTATTTAACTTATATTTTTAGATTGCCCTACATTGAAACCTGGCGAAGGAGCATTAGAATCAAACAGAGATACTGCTTTTGGAACAACTGTTACATTCTCGTGTCCGGTAGGACAAGAGTTTGCAACAGGAAAATCAAAAATTACGACTGAATGTTTAATTAGTGGTAACTGGTCAGTTTCCTACATCCCAAAATGCCAAGGTAAGTTAAATATTATCAAATAAAAGGTTTATACTTACTAAATTATTTTTTTTATAATATAGAGGTGTATTGCGGTCCCGTTCCACAAATCGATAATGGATTTTCAACTGGTTCAACTAATGTTACTTACCGAGGTCAAGCAATGTATCAGTGTTATGCAGGATTTGCCTTCCCAACCAACGAGCCAATCGAAAAAGTATCGTGTCTTGCAGATGGTCGATGGGAAAGATTACCAACATGTCTAGGTAAGTGCACAAATATTAATTTTGTACATGTGAATTATTTTTTAATCGGTTGTTTTAAAAAATGTTAAGCTTCTCAATGTCCACCACTTCCGGAAACACCACATGCCAATTTTACGGTTTTAAATGGTGGCGGACGAAGTTATGGAACCATAGTGCGCTTCCAGTGTGAGTCAGGATATGTTCGGTCAGGACACCCTGTAGTACTTTGTATGAGTAATGGAACGTGGTCTAGTGGAGTTCCAGTCTGTTCTCGTAAGCTTTAATATACTTGCAACAATGACAGAGATTTTAAAGTTTGATTGTATAACGTTGTAGGTGCCGAGTGTCTTGTACTGCCTGAAATCCATAATGGATTCGTTATTGATCAAACTCGTAAATACTTGTATGGAGATGAAGCTCGTGTACAATGTCATCGGGGATTCAAACTTACTGGAGGATCATCGATAATAAAATGTGGAGCTAACCAAACCTTTTCTAATGTACCAAAATGTGAAGGTAAATTTTTCATTTTTTTTTCATTTTCAAACGAGTCATGCATTATTATTATTGTATTAATTCTATACATTACATTTTGTTAATTAGATGTAAATGAGTGTGCCGCTAGTCAATGTGATTTGTCATCGACAGAATGCGTCAATAACTTAGGTGGTTTTCACTGTCGTTGCAAGACTGGTTTCGCACCCACTATGGAATGCAGACCCGTTGGAGATCTTGGCTTGATTAGTGGAGGAATTTCAGACGATTCTATCACTGTATCTGGATCTGAACCTTCATTTACCAAAGAGGTAGATCTTATATTTTTTTCGTTAAAATATGTGTACATTTATAAAAAAATTCTTCATATGTGTCTAGATGATGAGATTAAATACGATGCGTGGATGGTGCGGCACGAATGTTGAACCTGGTGATAACTGGGTTATGATTGATTTAAAAGCACCAACAGTAATAAGGGGTTTTAGATCACAAGGTGTAATGAGAGGATCTAACAAAGTTGCATTTTCCTCTGCTATAAGAATTCAATATTCAAATAATTTGACGGATGTGTACAAGGATTACACTAATCCCGATGGCACACCAGTGGAATTCAGAATTTTAGAACCTAGTCTGTCCGTGCTCAATTTCCCGATGCCCATTGAGGCTCAATATATTAAACTGAAAATACAAGACTACGTCGTTGCCCCTTGTTTGAAACTTGAGTTAGTTGGTTGTACTAGATTAGATTGTGTTGACATAAACGAATGTTCAGTTAACAATGGCGGATGCCAGCAAAAATGCATTAACAGTCCTGGAAGCTATGCATGTTCCTGTAATATTGGATACGAATTGTACGTAAAGAATGGAACTGCCGGATTTGTAATAAATGAATTTGAATCTGGAGAAAGAGATGGAGACGTATACCAAAGAAATAAGACTTGTGTTCCAGTTATGTGTCCCAATTTACAAGCACCCGAAAATGGTGTGGTTCTTTCCACAAAAGAATCCTATCATTTTGGAGATTTAGTGAATTTCCAGTGTAAATTTGGATACGTGATGGCTGGATCAGCATCTCTTTTATGTACATCCACTGGATCATGGAACGGAACAGTACCTCAATGTCAATGTAATTTAAAATTAAAATTTATATTTTATCTACAAAATATAACTGTGTATAAAATGCATATCAATTTTTACAGTTGCAAAATGTGTATCCCTTCCCGACGATAAGGTTGAAGGTCTTAAAGTAAGTCGTTTTGAAAAAGATGCAGTACTCGTGCCATTCAAAGAAAATGTTACATTAAAATGTGAAAACCCAGGACGAACCCTTCGAGGAACTGCAACATCTGGCTTTAGGCAATGTGTTTATGATCCAAAACCAGTGAGTCTAAATTTGTTATTTTATTATAACTCAGTTTTATTTTATTTTAAAATGTTTAAAGGGTTTCCCTGAGTACTGGCTATCTGGAGCAACTCCGTCATGTCCAAGAGTAGATTGTGGTGTTCCAATGCCGACAGCTGGGGCTGAGTATGGAAATTTCAAAGACACGAGATATCAATCATCTTTCTTCTTTGGTTGTCAAGATACATTTAAACTTGCTGGGCAGACCGATAAGAACGATAATGTAGTGCGTTGTCAAGCAAATGGTGTTTGGGATTTCGGAGATTTAAGATGTGAAGGGCCCGTGTGTCAAGACCCTGGAAGACCTACAGATGGCTATCAAGTAGCCACAAGCTATGAACAAGGCTCTGAAGTACAATTTGGTTGTAATAAACCAGGTTACATATTGATTAATCCAAGGCCTATTACATGTATTCGTGAGCCCGAATGTAAGGTTATCAAACCATTAGGTTTGACTTCTGGTAGAATTCCAGATTCAGCTATTAATGCAACATCAGAAAGGTAAAAATATCTTTTAATTTTTTTTTTAGTAAAAGCTAATAAAAATGTGTTTTTAGGCCAAATTATGAAGCTCGTAACATTCGTTTGAATTCAGTTACTGGTTGGTGCGGTAAGCAAGAAGCATTTACATATGTTAGCGTAGACTTGGGACAAGTATACAGAGTCAAGGTATATATATATTAAGTTCATCAATAAATAATTATAGACATTAATATAAAAAACGTTATTTTAGGCCATCCTTGTGAAAGGAGTAGTTACTAATGATATCGTAGGACGTCCAACCGAAATTCGCTTCTTTTACAAACAAGAAGAAAAAGAAAATTTCGTTGTATACTTCCCAAATTTCAATTTAACAATGAGAGATCCTGGAAACTTTGGTGAACTGGCTATGATTACTTTACCAAAATATGTGCAAGCACGATTTGTAATTTTAGGTACGTTTAATAATATGTATATTATTACAAATTAATAATTGAATCGGTATCAAATGTAAATACATTAAAAATATGAATTCTATCTAAAATTTCAGGAATTGTTAGCTATATGGATAATGCTTGTTTGAAATTTGAATTGATGGGTTGTGAAGAACCAAAAGTTGAACCTTTATTAGGTTTTGATTATGGTCATTCACCATGTGTTGGTAAGTTGTATAAACATTTTATATACAACACATATTATTTAAATTAAAAGAAAAAATAATAAAATGAAATATATTTTAGATAACGAACCTCCAGTATTCCAAAATTGTCCAACACAACCGATCATAGTACGTCGGGGACCTAATGGAATAGAACCAGTCAATATGACAGAACCAGTGCCTGTTGACAACAGTGGTAGCATTGCAAGACTCGAAGTAAAACCGCAAAGTTTTAAATTACCATTCTATACATTCCAAGATACAGCAGTAAAATATGTTGCATTTGATTTTGATGGAAATGTAGCCATCTGTGAAATAAACATCACAGTTACAGGTACAACAAAATAAATATTACCAATATACAATTAATATATTTTTAACATCTTATACTTATTCTTAGATGAAACACCACCACAATTGAGCTGTCCACAGAGTTATGTCATTGAATTAGTGAACAAACAAGACAATTATGTAGTTAACTTTAATGAGACTCGTAGACGAATTAATGTATCAGATGCTTCTGGTGAAGTCACGCTTACATTTAATCCAGACCGAGCTTCGATTGCTATTGGAGACTTTGAAAATGTAACAGTTACAGCGGCTGATAAATTTGGAAACAAGGCTACTTGTTATTTCCAGGTAATATTTCCAATAAAAATAAATTTAAAAAAAAAAACAAATTTATACAATTTTTTCTTTCTATCTTATAAAAAAACCTCTTATTTACCATTATAATATATGTATTGTAGGTTTCTGTGCAAGCAACTCCTTGTGTCGATTGGGATCTTAAACCACCATCAAATGGAGCATTGAATTGTCTTCCATCTGATGACAGTGGTTTGGAGTGTATAGCTACTTGTAAAGCTGGATTTAGATTTACCGACGGCCAACCAACAAAATCATTTACTTGTGAACAAAGAAGTCTATGGTCACCATCTTCAGTTGTACCAGATTGTGTATCTGAAGACACACATCAAGCTGATTACCATGTAGTACCATCTATAACTTATCGTGCTAATGGAGCAGTCCCATCATTATGTTTAAGACAATACGCTGATATTTTAAGCCAACATTATGGACCTCTCAATGATATTTTGACAGAAAGATGTTCAGCTGTTAAAGTCAACATGAATGTATCATTCATTGATACTAAACCACAACTATTAGATGAAAACTTAGTACAGGTATATTAGTTAATCTAATCAATGTATTAATTGGTATAAAATAAGTAAATTGTTTGTGTACAAATAAAAATAATAAATGTATAATATATTTGTTTTGTTTTTAGATTGATTTTGTATTAGGAGTTTTGCCAGAAGTTAGACAGCCTCAATTATACGATTTCTGTGGGTCAACTTTGAATTTAGTTTTCGATCTTAGTGTTTCATATGCTAGTGCTGCTATAGAACCACTGTTGAATATATCAGCAGTAGCTAATCAATGTCCTCCTTTGAAGGCTCTCAGATCATCTGTATCTAAAGGCTTCACTTGTAATATTGGCGAAGTACTTAACATGGACACTAATCAAGTGCCTCGATGCTGTGAGAAATAATTATTTATTATATTAAGATGTGTATCGAGCTAATCCCACTTATGTGATTTTAGTGCATTGCCCGGCTGGAACTTACGCTGGAATTAAACAATCATCGTGTATGCCATGCGCTCGTGGCTATTACCAAGATACAGCTAGACAAGGTGCTTGTATGAAATGTCCTAATGGAACATACACTAGGGAATTGGGATCAAAAAGTTTGAAAGACTGTATTCCGGTATGTGGATATGGAACTTATTCACCGACAGGTCTCGTTCCTTGTCTCGAATGCTCTAGAAATAGTTATACATCAGAACCACCAACATCTGGTTTCAAAGAATGTGTATCATGTCCAGCTAACATGTTTACATATCAACCTTCTGCTCCAAACAAAGATTTTTGCAGAGGTATTAATTTTTTGTCATAATTCATGTACACATGATAATATACATTTAACGTTGCAGCTAAATGTCCTCCCGGCCAGTATTCAGAAACTGGTTTAGCGCCCTGCTCGCCATGTCCTCCAAACCACTATCAAGCGGGAAGTGGACAGACTGTGTGTTTGGGATGTCCTACGAATACCAAAACCAAAGGCCCTGGAGCTGCAGGACGAGATGAATGCCAATCTATCGTATGCACTGAGAGCTCATGTTTACACGGTGGACTTTGTGTACCTCTTGGTCATGGAATACAATGTTTCTGTCCAGCTGGATTCTCAGGAAAACGTTGTGAAATCGACATAGATGAATGTGCTTCTCAGCCATGTTTCAACGGGGGTTCATGTATAGACCTTCCTCAAGGTTACCGTTGCCAATGCAAAAATGGATTTAGTGGAATAAACTGTCAAGAAGAGAAATCCGACTGTAGGAACGATACATGTCCCGAGAGAGCAATGTGCAAAGACGAACCAGGATTAAGCAACTTCACTTGTCTTTGTCGCAGTGGTTACACAGGACAAAATTGTGACATGACGGTTAGTTATAAAAAAAAATGGTATCACTTAATAAAACTTAATAATACTATATTGTTAATTATTTATAGATTGACCCATGCATGGAAACAATAAACCCATGTAAGAACTCGGCTACTTGCACAGCATTGAAACAAGGAAGATACAAATGTGAATGTAAGCCCGGTTGGGAAGGTGAACATTGTGATGTAAACATCGATGACTGCGCTGAACGACCATGCCTTTTAGGAGCTGCTTGTACAGATCTCATTAATGATTTCAAGTGCGCGTGTCCACCAGGATTTACTGGAAAACGTTGTGAAACAAAAATTGAAATATGCGCGGCTAACCCATGTCAGAATGGTGTGTGCGTTGATAGATTGTTCAGTCACCAATGTGTGTGTCATCCGGGATGGACTGGTGCTGCTTGTGAAATCAACATTGATGATTGTGCAAGTAACCCGTGTGGAAACGATGGAGAATGTACCGATATGGTGAATGGTTATTCTTGTACTTGTGATGTTGGTTATACCGGTAAAAGGTGTCAACATTTGATTGATGATTGTGCTTCGGGGCCATGCCAAAATGGAGGATCGTGTGTTGACATGTTAGACGGATTTATGTGTCGCTGTAGACCTGGTTACTTAGGTCTTCAGTGTGAAGCTGGAATTGACGAATGTCTAAGTGATCCCTGCAGTCCCGAAGGTACTGAACAATGTTTAGATTTGGACAATAATTACAAGTGTGTATGCCACCCTGGATACGCTGGGAATATGTGTGAAAAGAATATTGATGATTGCGCTTCTTCACCGTGCATGAACAACGGTAAATGTTACGATGGTGTCAACACGTTCTCTTGCCAATGTCCACCTGGCTGGACCGGAAAACGATGCGAAATCGATATAAGCTCGTGCCAGAGTAAACCATGTTACAACGACGCGACGTGTATTAACTTGTTCCAAGACTATTTCTGCGTGTAAGTATACGTATTTCAGTGTAAAAATGATAAATAAATAAAAATTATACGACTGGGTTGTTTCATATCTTACCGTGTTTTTTAGATGTCCATCGGGAACTGACGGAAAGCAATGTGAGACAGCACCAGAACGTTGTATTGGCAATCCTTGTATGCACGGTGGTAGATGTCAAGATTTTGGATCTGGATTGAATTGCACGTGTCCAAGTGATTACGATGGAATCGGTTGCCAATATGAGTTTGATGCTTGTCAAGCTAACACATGTAAAAATGGAGCGACATGTATTGATAACGGGCCAGGGTACAAGTGCATCTGTCCACCTGGATTTATGGGCAAAAATTGTGATGAAGATATAGTTGACTGCAAAGAAAACTCATGTCCACCAACAGCTACTTGTATCGACCTTACCAATAAGTTCTATTGCCAGTGTCCATTTAATTTGACGGGAGATGATTGTAGAAAAAGTAAATTACAATAGAGCTTAGAAATGTTCAAAACCGATTTTAATTGTTAAATTTGTATTTTAGCTATCCAAGTTGATTACGATTTTAGTTTCCCGGAAGAGACATTAAGTAGTGCAGCTTTAACAGTTCCATTCCAATTCACGGGAGCTAGAGATAGTTTCACTATTGCAATGTGGGTTCAATATGCACAAAAAGACGAACCAGGAATATTCTTCACGCTCTACAGTGTCACGTTAGTTTAATTAAAAATAATTAATAATATATATTTATGATTAATATAATTAATTTGAAATTGTTTTTAGGTCTCCTCATGTAGTACAGGGTCAACGAGTACTTATACAAGCTCACTCTAGTGGTGTTGAGGTATCAATTTTCCCAGAACTTCAAGATGTATTTTTGGCTTTCCACGAATACACTACTATTAACGATGGACAGTGGCATCACATTGCTATTGTGTGGAATCAAGGTACGCTAACTTTGATCACCGAAGGATTAATCGCAAGTAAAATGGAAGGTTACGGAACGGGAAGGAAGTTACCAGAATTGTGAGTTAAATTGTATATTAATTTTTGATAAACATATTTTATAAATCTTTTTTCCGTTACAGTGGTTGGGCTGTGTTAGGAAAACCAAGGATGGACAGAAAGACATTTACAGAGGCTGGTTTTAAGGGTCAACTGAACAAAGTACAAATTTGGGGACGGGCTCTTGATGTCACTAATGAAGTGCAGAAACAAGTACGTGATTGTAGAACCGAGCCAGTACTCTACCAAGGATTAGTTCTCACGTGGGCAGGTTTTGACGATATCCAAGGAGGCGTTGAAAGAATCGTTCCTTCGAAATGCAGTCAACATTCTTGCCCAGCTGGATACACTGGACCAAACTGCGAACAGCTTCAAGTCGATAAAAAACCACCTCAAGTTGAATATTGTCCAGGTGATCTCTGGGTAATTGCCAAAAATGGATCGGCGGTTGTCAATTGGGATGAACCGAGATTTACTGATAACGTTGGAGTTGTAAGAGTTGAGGAAAAGAACGGTCATAAACCCGGCCAAACACTTCTATGGGGAACTTACCGTATAGCATATGTGGCATTTGATGAAGTCGGTAACGCTGCAGTGTGCTCTTTCAGAGTGTACGTCCTGTGTAAGTTTTAATTAGCGTTTTCTAAAAAGCTTTGACACACAAATAACGTTGTATGTATTTTGTTTGGTTTCAGCTGAATTTTGTCCAACCTTGGCAGATCCGATTGGCGGAAAGCAACAATGCAAAGACTGGGGTTCCGGTGGACAGTTCAAAGTGTGTGAAATCAGTTGTAATCCGGGATTAAGGTTCTCACAAGAAGTTCCGAAATTCTACACGTGTGGTGCTGAAGGTTTCTGGAGACCCACCATAGATCCGGCTTACCCGACAATCTATCCTGCATGCTCAGCATCTAAACCAGCTCAACGAGTGTTCAAGGTCGACATGAAATTCCCTACGTCAGTGCTATGTAACGAAGCGGGACAAGGAGTGCTGAGACAAAAAGTCCGAAATGCAATAAATACGTTGAATAGAGAATGGAATCTCTGTTCATATTCTATTAAAGGAACACGCGAGTGCAAAGATTTGAATATTGACGTCAAATGTGATCATCGGTCTTCTAGGCCAACTCGAGATGTAGAAAGCGATGAAAATGATTCTGCTGTCGCAATAAGGTAAATTTTAATGCTGTTTATATTAAAAGTTTCAATATACATATAATTGTTAGTAAAATTTGTTCAAATCAATTACTTGTAAACTAAAAGAGGATTGTGTTAAACATTTAGAGAGAAGAGGCAAGCCAGTGACACATACTCAGTACAAATTTCTTTCCCAGCTATCAAGTTAGTAGTATTCATTGGTCTAACCGGTGGTCCGGTGGTGTATATGATGAATATCTTAAGTTTGAGGACTAACACTTTGTTATTTGCAGTGATCCCGTGGTCAACAGTAACTCGAACCAAAGAGCAAACATTCAGAGGTTATTGGAGAAGCTCATATTAGAAGAAGATCAATTTGACGTTCACGACATACTACCGAACACTGTCCCGGATCCAGCTTCTCTGAACTTGGAATCCGATTATGCTTGTCCCACTGGTGAAGTGGTCATGGCTCCAGACTGCGGTAAGACACCGCCACTCACATTATATACTGTTGTTGTTATTGATTAAATTATGTATTACAACCTTTTCGTGTGTGTTTCGTTTTATAGTTCCGTGTTCCGTTGGAAGTTACTTCGAAAAGGACACGAAAAAATGCGTACCGTGTGCCGTGGGTTCGTACCAAAGCGAATCCGGTCAGTTACAGTGTTCAGTGTGCCCAGCGATCGCAGGAAGGCAAGGTGTGACCGTGTCGACGGGTGCTAGGTCGGCATCTCATTGTAAAGAAAGGTGTCCGGCAGGCAAGTACTATGACGACGAGGCTGGTCTGTGCAGGAGTTGAGGTTACGGTTTTTACCAGCCGTCGGAAGGCAGTTTCAAATGCCTTCTGTGCGGCCTGGGCAAGACTACGCGCACCACAGAGGCAGTGTCCCGAGAGGTTAGTCACACGACCACAATATTATGATACCTATATAACACACACGTTTTGTCACGTTGTCTGATTGCCGTTTTGTTGCAGGAATGCCGAGACGAATGTGCCGATGGCATGCATTTGGGCATCGAAGGGGAATGCGAACCGTGTCCTAGGGGAACTTATCGAACTCAAGGCGTCGAACCGGCATGTCAACAATGTCCCGCTGGTAGGACCACCAAGCAATCGGGTGCTTCCAGCATTGAGGAATGCTCGTTGCCAGTCTGCGTTCCAGGTAATAAAATGTCACCTACTGAATATTCATATTACATCAGCATGATATATGAACACCATCTGACCGCGAGTTATAACATTTTTTCAGGCACATACTTGAACGCGACTCAGAACAATTGCATCTCGTGCAAGAAGGGCACTTATCAACCGGCCACGCAGCAGACCAACTGTTTGCCGTGTCCACCGAACATGAGCACCAAGACCGTGGCTGCCGTAAGTATATTATACTGAATTCAAAACGAAAACGGCCATCGCCGCAAGTGTTGTTTCTGTCAGGCTCTGTTAGGGTAAATAATAATCCCTACGATGTTTGTCGCAGACGAGCAAGTCCGAGTGCTGGAACCCGTGCGAGGCGAACGTAGCGGGCAAGCACTGCGACGCCAACGCTGACTGTCTACTGATACCGGAAACGTCCGACTTCAAGTGCGAATGCCGTCCAGGGTTCAACGGAACCGGAAAGGTGTGCAAAGACGTATGCGACGGTTACTGAGAGAATAAGGGCACGTGCGTCAAAGACCTGCGCGGTCAACCGTCGTGCCGTTGCGTCGGGTCGTTCATCGGACCACATTGCGAGGACAAGTCCGACTTTGCTTACATCGCCGGTGGCATTGCGGCCACCGTCGTGTTCCTCATCGTCATCGCGCTGTTCGTGTGGATGATCTGCGCTCGGTCGGAGCGCGTCAAAGAGCCCAAGAAGCTGATGGCCCAGACCAACGACCAGACCGGGTCCCAGGTCAACTTCTACTATGGCGCCGCACCGTACGCCGAGTCCATAGCGCCGTCTCACCACTCCACGTACGCGCACTACTACGACGACGAGGAGGATGGCTGGGAGATGCCCAACTTCTACAACGAGACGTACATGAAAGGTAAGGATTTACGGCGAAAAAAAATTTCTAAATTATCTATGGTTTTGTTTGTATTACGATCTTAAACTACGGTATAGGAACGTATACTTGTGCCGGTGAGAGAGCGCTTCTGGGCACCAAATTTTTAACCTAAGTTGAAATTAGAATTTATAATGAAATTTATCTTATAATCACAGTTTCCGCAAAACAGTAAAAAAAAATAAAAGCCTCGGGAGGAGGGGGGGTGGAATTCCCCTAATGCCCTCCAAATACGCCACTGATCATTTGGATGCGCGAATAACTAGAAGCCCTCTCACCAGCCTCACCGGCATGTTATACGAAATTTCAACGGTTAGATTAATGGTTTGTGTGTTCACAGAGGGTCTGCACAACGGTAAGATGAACAGCTTGGCCAGGTCGAATGCCAGCATTTACGGTAACAAAGAAGACTTATACGACAGACTCAAGAGGCACGCTTACAATGGCAAGAAAGGTGAATAGTGTGATGTATTACCGTTTATGTTATATGCATCTCATACGATATTTAAAAGCCTATCTTTATCAATGCCACCCTAAGTTTATTATTGAAATTCGTTATAAAATATTTGTTTTCTCAAGTTATGACATTCTATAGAATCCTTGATGTGTTTATACAATTTATATAATAGTTATTACAAACTTAAAATTTATTTTGCCTCGGTTTCTTTCGTTACTGTTGTACCTTACACAGTTTTTGAGCTGTTGAGGACTTGAGGTGCACACGTTGTTGTACCTAAAGAGAAGAAACAATTTACAGTATACCCTGCCACCTCGGAGAAGGGGGGTGGGTATATTCCCCAGTGCTACCACCTAAGACGGTATTTCTAAAAAAAATTTATATTGTTAAAAATATTAAGCTACAGACATTTTTTAAAAATTATGACTTCACCTCCAATCAAGTCGCAGGAGCCACTCCAGAGTACACTCAATTTGAGTTAGGCGGTGTTATGGAGTTAGGATTCAATAACAATAATTGTGAATTTCGTTTGACCCGTGTCTTTTATTTTTCGTGTTTACAGATAAAAGCGATACCGAAAGCGAATGCCAGTGAATAGACTACGAATAATAATTAGTTGCTCAAAAGAAAAAAAAAATATATATATATATAATATTATACTACAATAATTCGTACTAGTCGGGCGAGCGTGGTCCGCGGTCGAGAAATCAAAACCAAACGGAGTGCGTTGTCTATTCGAAACGTTCAAACTCCAGGAATGACTATTGGTCTACACCCGACTTTTCCTCAAGACAATACGAACCTAATTATTTATAACTTAATATAGAAATTTAGTGTCATATAATTATGTACGCAATGATTTTGTATGTATTGTGTAAATAGATATAAATATAATTGTTATTATTTTTAACAAATCCTAATGCATCCAAACATTAGCGTATAGGAATAAGAGACTATTGGCTCATAAACCAAATTTGTACAGTTTAGACGATTTTTATTATTTACAATTTTTAAGTGTCATTATTCAATCATTTTTTATCGTAGCTTGTAAGACAAAAATAAATAATTTATTTGTTTTAGATATATATTTTTTTTTACCATCAAATAAACAACAAAATAAAGTATAAATATAATTAATATGCATATTTCAGTATATTATATTATTTTCAAATTTCATAGTAACATTTAATATTATTTTTATTAATAGGCAATAAAGATAAATATTTCCGGACTATTATCATAAAAAATAAACAATCCATAAAAAGGAACTTACAATAATTGAACATTCTCATCAGATAAAATAGGTAAGTAATAATAAAAAAAAAAAATCACTTCACAAAAATAAATAAAAATTGTTTCTACTCAAAAACAATTCAGCACCTTCTAAATATCAAACGGAGGCATAGTTATCTTTACAAACTGAAATACTTTATCTAGTAAGTACTTTACATCAATATGTTAAACATTCCAAGTATCGAGTTAAATTGACTCTACGGGGTACATTTTCAAACACATGATTGTGCCCACGGGAGCAGCACACAACACATAATACATTTAAATTACTTTACTAATACAGTGGTTAGAATTAAAATAATACAACACTACTTAATATGTACATTTAGGCAAATATAATTTAAAAATACACATAAAAAAATATACGTTAAAAAGACAAAATATTGAGGTAATTAGAATTAACATTATATTAATGGTATAAGTAAATGTGATTCTGAATGTATATATATAATGCAATAACCGTTTCTTAAAAATATTTTTTTTTCCTTTAACCTGCCACCACTGTTAGTAGTCTAATCTCACGGCATCATAGCGGTATTGCATAATATTAGATAAAGTATAATATTACTGTAAGGTACAATAAAATAGTAACGTGTTTGTACATTAGTTTTAAAGAGTAATAAGCCTATTAAATAAACTAAACACGTATGTGGTAAATATGCAATCTACATTTTCATATTCCTCAGACATTTTATACGTATATTTATCTCATGAAGTAACAAATTTTTGTCAAACGTCTTACAAATCATACTTTTTACACATAAACATTATCATTCACAGGTTATTCTAATATTAAGTAAGACATTTATTTTATTATTGCAGTGTAAAATAAGAATGTTAAAATTACTATAATATTATATTTTTTGAATAATCAGTGGATGTAACTTATATTGTTATCTACATTAAATTATAATGTAGATTATAGAAACATTATAATTTTAATTTTAATTTATGCATAATTTTAATATTAAATGAATATAATACATGATAATTTAATATAAAACTACATACATTTTGATTATTTTGACATGCTACGTGAAATAGTGATAGCTGATAATAAATAATAATACTTATATTTAAACATAAATAATTTTATTCAATTTCACTATACTAAACTCTTAATTAACTTTAGAGCTGAATGGGAGATGGAAAATAATAACAATATAAATTATAATATATTATTTTAATATTATTTTTGTACTTTAAATATCTACAATACACATCATAGAAATTGACTAAAAACAAATATGAACAATTTTTAAAGTCAATTGTTTATTATAACTATATTTATATTGATTTCTACGAGGGAGATTATTTCACAGAAAAATATAAATAAAGCTAAGTTAAGTTCATTTTGACAGAATCATAAAGTTAAATAATTTCCAATGTGAACAAATACAGTAATTACTATTAACTCAAAATTTACATTGAACATTATTATTTAAAACAATAGTATATTCATTTCTTAAAAGATATCTTAAACTTTTCCAAAAGAAGATTTGATTATTATTTTTAAATTGTTGTGAACATTTAAGAGAATAACGAGAAATAAATGAGCTCAAGGGACTAATTCCTTAATACAAATTAAACAGGTAAAGTATATTATCATTATACATATGATGAGATATAAAACTTACAAATTAAATTCATTGCAGTAAATAGTTGAAAAATAAAATATAGCTATCACACATTTATTTTTCAATAATAATAATTTAGATAGTCTAATGAAACTTAATATACCTTAAGATTAACTCCTACTGCTCTTTCAATTAAATTGGCAGTCTATGACGGAGGAACACCATTACATTGTTTTCATCTACTGCATCCATTCGGTTTCTTAGGATAGTGATCATATTATCTTCATCTCTTATTTCAAGTAAAGGTGGATCTAGAAAATTATAAGTAAAATTGTTACATTACTTAATGTTACCTGAGGTGTAAGGTAAATTATTTATAACATTGCAAAAATACTCACTCAGATTACCAACTTGTTTAGACCAGACTTCATGTGATAAACATCTCACTTGACGGGCCATAGGAACGTTGAAGAAACCCATGGACGCCTTTCGCAGTATATTAGCTTCAAAACGAGCTGGATTCCAACTCGTTTGACTAGGATCCTCCGTGACTACTTCCAGTTGCAAGTAAGCCTCCAGGTAACAAGTATCAGTCTCAGGGTTCCACAGAATCACGCACTTTGTCTCAAAACCCCTAAGTGGACATTAACAATATATTTAAATAAATTGTATATACATTTTAGGCACCTAAATAATAATAAGTACTAAGCACCTAACACAAATTACCTGCTATTCGCTGGTTGACAAAGAGGTGTAGGTCTCTTATCCTCTTCTGTGTTCAGTCTTATACACAATACAATTAAAATGTCACCATTTAACGGACAAATCTGTTAAAACACATTAAAAATATTTTAGTTAAAAAAAAATTATTAAATTGCAAACTGAACGTAATAAACGCATATTTACATCAACAATAGCAGAGTCATAGTCGTTATAGCACCAAAATTTGTGACCTTCTAGATTGCAAATAATCTCAGCCACTTTATAACTAACATGTTCAAAATCTAAACTCGCCTGTTTTATAACGCAAACATTTTTTTCCTAAAAAAAAAAATTATTAGATTAGTAAATGCACATAAAATATGATATATATAAGCTAATGAGATCTAACAAATAGACAATGGAATGTAGTTTGAATTATTATAAACACATTGTAACGTACATTTTATTGTACAACTACTCAAAGATATTAAAAAATGACAGCATTTTTATTTATAACTTTATGCAAACATCATGATAACTGCACAAAGAAACATTGCAAGATAAGTAATTCAAACTATTTCAAACAAATGTAAAATACTAAACTTCTACTACTTACTTCATATGTTTACTAAAATGTTATAATTAATTAGTATTTACACTATTATAAACACTAATGATATATTTTATTAGGTTAGGAAAGATACCTGTTTTCCAATTTTGGCAGTATTGATCATTTGCATTTGAGCAGACGCAGACCCATGTACAGACAATGGAAGTGCGCATAAAGACCCTGTTATACCATCTTCTTCTGCAGAAAAAAAGCCATTTAATATTATAAATTATAAGTCATTACAATCTAAAAATTAATGTAATAATGTGATACATTTTTATAACAATTATTAGTGACTATTAGTGAATATTTATTCATGCTTTGATAAAGAGTGAGTTCCTATATACCCATGACCTATACTCATAATCCACAACCTAAATTATTGCATTAAACTCAGACTATGGAATTCAACTTATTATTTTGGTGTAATTTATCTTTAATATAATTTTAAATGGTTGTCAAATTATACAAGTAATCATTCATGATTGTAATATGAAAGTAAAAAGATTTATAATTTATAAACATAAAAAATATGAATCATAATGAAACTACCATCTAAATCTGTAGTGACTGAGACAATTTCTTCATCAACTTCTATGTACTGCCTTTCAAATTTCACTGAACATCCTTGTAATGGTACGGATCGGAATGAACTACTTGATTGATTTCCTATTCAATAATATTAAGTTGTACAAAGTATAGACATTTTTTTATCTCATATAAAAAGCTTATAAACAATATTTATAAATATGTTTACCTTGAATATTATCAGGAACAATCATAACACTGATTTTCTTATCACAGGGGCTTTTGGAATTTTTAAATAATGGAGTTTTATTTCTTGGCTTGAGCACATTGGTAATCTTCCGGTTGGTACTATCAGGACTCTTAATGTCTCTATCTTCAGAGGTAACTGAACGTGGTGATGATAAACAATCCCAGTCTGCAATGATTGCATTTAATTCTTGAGCAAATAACATTTTTCTATCACAGTCATTTAATATATCATCTTCGTAGTCTGTTTGTATGTATAATGGTGTTTGATCAACGGCCGAAGGTCCAGGTGATTCGCGGCGTTGAAAGAGATTTTTTTTGGATGATGGATGTACATTTTCCATATCTTCTTCTTCGGAACAAAATTCATACATTTTATCTGCTATTCTTCTCCGCCTGAACCATTTAAACTTAAGCAAACAACTATCATCATTTTCATCAAAATCATACACCTATTAAGTAAACAATAAAAACATCACATTACTAATTAAAAATAAAAATTATTAATCACAATTTTGTTTACCTTTTCAGCATCTTTCATCCTTAAAAGACGATGGTTATTATAATTAGGCATGGGGTTCAGAGCAGCCATGGTCATATCTTGTTCTTTATCAAACTGCAATCAATAAAAACAAAACGTTAAAATTATATATAAAATATATCATATTCATTATTTAGTATTTATTTTTAACATACAAAACATCTGGTATCAATATGTCTCCTTTTGACACCTCTTTCTTGACTATCACTTTTAGTCGCCAGTTTATAACCAAATTCAGTCAAATCATTACTAAGCCTGTAAATGAAAATGAATTGTTTAATATAAGTTAAGTGACTAATTTATATTTTGTATATATATACTTGTGAGCTAATGGAACATTGATGTTTTCTGATTTATCAGATTTAGAATTTTGATTCTTATCTAAATCAATATTTAAAACGTGAATAAAATTACACGTATTGAGCACAATATGATCATCATACTTCAACGATACAGAAGGCTCTAGTCGAGGATAAGGATGTGATACTGTGAATGACGTATGTACAGTAAGGCCATGAACAAGACACGTGTTTCCCAAGTAATACTTGGAAAGATCTATACACAAATTACAGTTGTAATATAATAAATGTTAAAAAAAATAGTGATGTGCAATCTTTACGTACCTTCATCTCTATGTTCATAGGCTACTGATTGACAATCTTTACAGTTATTTAAAGATGGTAATGTAGTGACTGTAATGTAAATTTTGTGCATGTCACAATCATCATCTTCAGATGTCACACTATACATAGAAATAAAGAAGAATACTTAATAACAATATTATTTATTTCAATAGAATTATTTACCTTTCACCGAAAACTACGATTCTGTCAGACCGGTTTGGCCATTGAACAATATAAATATTTAAAAAATCACTAAACTCAGCATTTTCAAATAATGCAATTTCTGAAACTCTAAAAGCTGATTGACCTGGCCGAAAAGCCCAAAAATGTAGTTTATACTTCATGTTTAATGAAGGCATAAGAGAATTATCAACAACAACTATATTCTCTGAGTCTGCTATTGTGTAAGTTAATAGAAACCGGCCACATCGAGTTAAACCCATAAACACATGACTAAATGAACAAAATATATACAAAAATACAATAAAAAAAAATACATAATATTTTAAAGGAATAAATAAAATTTGATTTACTAACTCAGAAATGTCTTCTATAATATCTGGCAAGAAAAATTTACCATAATCTGGATTGTCTTTAAATAAATATCTCGTATTGTTTTGAGGATTATGCTTGTATTTAAAAGAACCATGAACCTAGAAACAGTGTAGAATAATATAAGTTATTAAATATTACTTTTTTGTAGGTACACTATTAACCAACACATCTAAGTGTATGTGAACATAGAAGAGCCATTCGTACAATATTCAGAAAAATAACAATAGATATAAATATTTGATTAAATTTAGGAGTTCTTAATGATCAAATAAACATATTTCATACAAATTAGGAAAAAAATATTATAATTAACAACATTTATGGTATAAATACATAAATTAAAGTAATTAAGTAGTTGCAGTTTATAGTATTATTTAAATGGAAGTGTGAGCTATTTTTAACATACTTAATTATAGTTATAAATCATCACGTAGACTAAGAGATAAATTCAATTCAAATGATAGTTACTCATAATAAAATAGCTGGAAAATTAACAATAATTAGATGTAATAACACATCTAGTGATAACAATTAAATTAATTTGATACATTTCAAAGTTAAACATTGACATAGTAATAGTTAAGTAGTAAAAAAATATCAGAAGAATAAATGATAGAGTGGTTCAACCAGTGATGATTTTAAAAGAACTTAAGGGTACCACTTTTAATTTCACATAAGTGCTTGGGTATACCTAATATAAATTTTAATACAAAATATGGCGCCAACGAGGTGTTTAAGACGATTATTGCTCGTACTAGTCGTACAGTATTCAAACTTATTAAGGTGGCAAGTGTGTTCAATTTAAGATTTTTAAACACCACCCATAACGAGAGTTTCATATTAGGTATATCAGAATAATAATAATAAAAAAAATATCTAATTACCTGACGGTTATACAGTTTGTGAATTATCGTGTCTGACGATATGGACATTTTCATATATTATTATGAGTTATATGTAAAACACCTAAAATAGGTATTGATGTTCAGTCAGAGTACTGATTTTTTGTCACAGAATTCCGACGGCAAAGCTGTTTTTTTGTCTATACACCTGCCACCTAACACGATTTACGAGTTAAAAACGATTGACAAAAAACTATGATAATAATAATAATAATTGCTATAGTCTTATTCTCATCTCCCCGAGAGCGAGAATGTCCAACTACGATGGACCGGCGGATGGATCGGAGCGTCGGACTAGACTGCGCAAACGACGAGACATGTTATTATTATTATTTTATCGACAACATTTTAAAAAAGAAATAAAGAAAGAAAAAGATGGACCATAGACGGCAAAATTATATATTATAATAACTAATGAGTATTGAGTTGTAGTAGTTGTGTATTATTGTTGTTGTAGTAGTGGTAGGTATTATATTATTGGTAGTGCATAATATGATGTGCGATAATAAACAAAACGTTAGTGATTATTGTTACGAGATAATGTATCAATCACTTTTCCATGATGATTATCAATCAGACGCACGAGCGAGCTGATATCTTCGACTGAAGAATTGTCAAGTGATATTATATAGGTTAGAAAATTTTCTTCGAGGTTCGAGGAAAATTACGCCAATTTGAATTGTTAATATTTTTGCTCATGACGACGCCGACCGCAACCCACGATTAGAAGATGTGAATTACAAATTTCCAACTACCGAGAACTAAAGTTGCCCTAACCTAACCAACATCAAATTGTTTTACCGATCTTTGAGTACGAGTGAGTAAACGCTTTAGAGTTTAGAGTGATAATATTAATATTACAGGCTACTTAATACTCTGACGGTACGTCTTTTAGATTTTTTTTTGACGAGTAGCAATGGGAAATACTGTTTCCGGAGCTCAAAAACTTGTGGTGCAGGCGTTCATTCCACAGAACGAAACAAACAACAATGATGTACCTAAAAATCCACACGGCCTCACCAACACCGCTGGCGTGAACCCACCTCCGGAATGTCCAATGCACGTCAAGACAGACGATAAGAAAGCTGCTGGATGTGCCGTGGCAGGAAACCCAGATGAAATTAATCCGTTAAATATGGTAAACATATTATTATATGACAAAGTATATTACACTGAATTTGGATAAGTATAATAAAATGGGTAATCATGTATGTCCATTGAATCCACAACCCTAAAAATATGACTAGTACACTTAGCTTTAGTAATCAAAAAGTGTCAGAGTATCTAGTATCTACATAGTATTATACATATTATTTAGTGTAGGCAGAATATTAGTAGATACATGGTAGAAAGCCAAAACCTAACGTTTTATATATAATATTATAAGCAATGTAATACATAACCCTGGTCTATTGTGTGTCTCAATAGAGAATAATCTGTCCGCTGACCGATTTTTGTCAGTGCTCTTATTTTTCCACCAACGACCCGGTGTTAGCTCAATCATGTAGCTCTCAACACTCTAATCTCGTATCATTCAAAATTCTCAAAAATTGATTGTTCTCTTTTAAGAGGACGTCGCACCCGCATATTATGTTGTCTACTTGTCTCTGTCTTACACACGTACAACATAGCAAATTTCACTCTCGGCAGATCATGTTTAGCTCCGTTAATTTAAAAATTAGAGTGAATTTACCTCTTATAAAATTTAGAGGTAAGATAATTTTCGAGGGCATCTCATCGGGTTTTTGTTATATTTTAATTTTAAAGTGAGGTATGAGTATTTAAAGGTATACAAACAATTTACAATTTTAAAATACTCATAACTCGCTTTAAAATTAAAATATATTACAAAAACCCGATGAGATGCCCTCAAAAATTATCTTACCTTTAAATTTTATAAGAGGTAAATTCACTCTAATTTTTAAATTAACGAAGCTAAACGTGATCTGCCGAGAGTGAAATTTGGTATGTTGTACGTGTGTAAGACGGAGACAAGTAGACAACATAATATGCGGGTGCGACGTCCTCTTAAGACAAAGTATAAGTATGTATACTTTACCTGGTATTTCGGGGCAAAACATTAAAATACTATTTTGCCCAGCAGGTCTATACATTACTTGTGTTAAATTTAGCATTGTAACCTAAAATAAAAAAAATTAACCATATAACTACATGTCTAGTCTAAAAGCCCAAGTAGTTAAAATAGTCAAGTTATAATATATTTTTCAAAATAAAAATAATTTATTAGGGATAGTTTTTTTTTAATTAAATTAAATTAAATAATGAATAAACTATTGTAGTTTACATTGTCCAACCTAGACCGGGCAATTCTGTAATGTTTAATTTTACCTACACTGCCTATTAAAATTATAGAATACTATGATTGCCTAAATATATACATTAAAGTAATCTCTATTTGTTTATAGACGTTATGAATTTATTATCAGTTTAAGTATTATAGAGGAAATAGTTTTTAATCACTATTAGTTTTTTTGTTAACTATTTTAAATCATTACATTAATTGTACTCTCAGTTCTGGAATCTTTTCAGTTGTCAGTACTTAACCTAACCTAAAATGTATACTGTGATAAAATTAATATTCTCATGGATTCATAAGCCAGGACATATACCTAATAACTAGGGCTCGGATTTTAAAGCATAATAAATAACAAAAAAAGCATAAAATTGAAAAAAAAAAGCAAAAATGAAGCATATTTATTTTTAAAAAAAGCAAAAAAAAAGCACGACTAAAAATTAACACGAATTAGTTATAATTTTATAAAACTGAATGAAAAAAAATTGAAAAATTAATTTAAATTAAAAAAAGAATTTACTACCATGTATTTGGTAAGATTTTCAGTAGTGAAACTGACTCTCTTGTCAGACAGGATGTTTTTATACATCAAAAACGAACGCTCTACATCCACTGAAGTGATAGGTGCATACTTCATGCAAGAGGTTTCGTTTAAATCAAACCCATGATAATTAATTTCATCTGATGAAACGCCACACAGTATAGTATTGATGTCCAGTAATTGTTTCCAGCCTTTGTTTTTCAAAAGAACACGATTTAGTTTACCAGAAATAGCAGTTGCAATATCTCCATGAGCTTCATTTAACTTTTTTTCTGCATCTAACACGATATTTATACATTTTGTCAACTATTCGCCTAAAATTATACATATAATTTAGTATTATGATGTTAAATTGTTTAAATACTTTGTTAAAAGTTACCTTTTCCCTCTAATGTTGTAATAATATCTGGTAGAAATCCAAAGTTGGTTGAAATATACACAATATTTAATTAAAGAGATACATTTTGAAATAGTTGTTTCACTACCTTAACACATTGAGATTCTTCTTCGAAGTCTTCAATTACACTTTTTATTTGATTAAAATATTTGCAATAATACTGGACAGCTTTTATCCATGTACCCCATCTGGTCGTTATTAATCTTGGTGGATTTGGCAATTCTGGGCATTTCTCATTAAAGATTGCTGTACGTTTGGGACATTTTAAAAACGTTTTTTTCATTCCTCCAATCAACTGATCTACATCTTGGTAGTGTGCACGTACTTCTTCGCAAACATTGTGTAATGCATGTGCCAAGCAAGTCACATGTATGAGTTTTGGGTAAAGCGCTTTTATACAATCACCCGCTTTTTTCATATAAGGCGCCGCATCTGAGACAAATAGCAAAACATTGTTATGTTTTACACCATTTCCCTACAAAATATGCATAGCTTTATCGAATAGTTGGAATATTGTACTATGATTCACTTTCTCCAAGTATTCTGTGTGAATAACGAACATATTACTTGGATTTTGTGGTTGTAATGTGTCCACTATTACATTTGCAACATTACGACGTACAGAGTCCGAAGTCTCATCAATAGACACCCATATTTTTTGGTCTGTTATTGTATCACGAATTTTCGCCAATGTATTTTCATAGCATGAATTAAAATATCCTTTACGTAATGTCGACTCGTCAGGAATAGTTGTTTTGCAATATTTTGTTAAAAATTCACGAAAATGTTTATTATTTAGTTTATTCATTGGAATATTTGCAGCTACCAATGTTGAACATAAATCGGCATTAAAATCTGATTGACTACTAAACTGTTGTAAAAATGGTTAAAGTAATGCAGACTTTTCATTTTCGTGTCTTTTAACAGCTTGAACATGTTTTTCTCTCCGTACATGCTGTTGTATATTATATTTTTTTTCATGTGACACTTTTGTTTCACAAAGTTTGCGATATGAAATTTGAAGCANTTTGAAAAATTTCTTCACCAAATTCTAACACTAATTGTTTTAAAAATGCATTCGTTTTGACTTTTGGCATTTTAATAAATTACAACACTATAAATCACTATAAAACTTAAATTTTAAACACGTCTAGATCGATGTTATACGAGTACTGAGCGTAGGTTCTAAAAACTATATGCAATAGTCGATAAGCTATCGACCCATAAGCTATCTGTAGATCGATAATCTATACATTTCAATCATTACATTTAATGACGTTTCGCACTAATGGTACGGTCACGGTCATTATTGTGGGTTTTCACATTTCTTATTAAGTAAATAAACACTTTTATTTTATTTTCATAGCATAACAACAAATAAAAATTCCACAGCTTGAATAACTGAAAAAAGCAATAAAAAAGCATTTATACTAAAAAAAGCAAAAAAAAGCAAAAATAAATTCGTTTATTTCGAATCAGATTAACGTGAAACGAATTTATGTATAAAAATTAGATTTCTATCTTAAATATATAAATAGAAGCATTTGCTTTAAAATCCGAGCCCTACTAATAACTCTAAACCAACTATTGAATCACTATGTATATGATGTATTATATTCATAGATGCCACCTCCAAATCAGAAACCAGCACCAGATCAACCATTCCTACTACCAACTGAACGAGAAGTATCTACTATACCAAAGTCAGAAGGAGAGGGTGACTTTTGGGTTTATCCGTCAGCTCAAGTAACACAAATAATTCAAATATATATAATACAACATTTTTTTACTAAAAACAGTAAAAACTGTTTTGAAATTGTTTAGATGTTTTGGAATGCAATGTTACGAAAAGGATGGCGTTGGAAAGATGATGATTTATCACCAAAAGATATGGATGTTATAATCAAAATTCACAACATCAACAATGAGCTTGCTTGGCGAGAGGTGCTAAAATGGGAAGCATTCCATGCAAATGAATGTATGAATCCAAAGTTGAAAAGCTTTGGGGGTAAAGCTAAACATTTTTCTCCAAGAGCAAGAATACGAAATTGGATGGGATATGAAATACCTTTTGATAGACATGATTGGATAGTAGATCGTTGTGGAAAAGAAGTACGATATGTTATTGATTATTATAGTACCGATAATTCACCAAATAAATATCAAGTGGCTGTTTTGGATGTAAGGCCTGCCTTAGATTCATTTGAAGCATTATGGGATCGTTCAAAAGTAAATATTTTTTTAATCAATATTTAAAAGAAACCTCATACTTTTATAATTTAATTTTAATATTTCAATTTTAGGCAGCTTATTGGAGATGGCGATATGAAGCTGAAATGGAAAGAAATATTGCCAATAAAATGGAAGAATTAAGAAGTGATGATAAAGTGTGAAATAATGTTTAACTCATTTTTTTTTTGTATAGTGTACAATAGATTCATTAATTAAAAGTTAACTATTTCAATCCTTAAAAGATTTCAAGAAAAAAAAACTTAGCTGTAGGTATAGTATTTTCCTAGCACTACAAATGCATCATTTTTAGATATTTTGTTATTGTATTATTTTTTTCCAATTCAATGATTTTAGTGATAAAATATTTTTAATGAAATGTATACATACGCCTTACAGAGTTAACTTTGTTTTACGTAATAGTTAATAAACTATAGAACTTTTTAAATTGCAACAATTTTTTTATTTTCACATATATAATTT